>NC_087200.1:41926409-41938909 GCF_015104395.2 Macrobrachium nipponense
ATAGTGGGGTTCAAAGCATATGTAATTTTTAATTTCACTTCAATTTATTGCAGAAGTTTGTCTTTTGTTATCAGTTTGAAGTTAACAATTAGTAGAACAATTTTAGTCCGAGTGTGAAGCATAGAGACGCCCTTCCGGCCCCTACCCCGACCCCGGCAAATATATAATATATAAAAAAAAATGCTAACGTTTGATCCAGTGGTCACAGTGAACATATAAGGCATAACTGAATACGGAATAACAAGCGGCATACTGCATTTTATTAGTTTCAAAATAATAAAATTATATTTTTCCAGATACAATTACATATATGTATATAAAATACTAGGTCACATGTCTGGTAGCTCAAAGCTGTATATTTCGTAAGATAAGTAAATTTATGAAATTTCTGATAGAATGGTCATGATACCGACATATGAGACAGCAATGGATTCAAAGTCAAAAGGACAATTAACAGTTTATAATTTTTTAACATTAGGAAGCTATTATCTTAGGTACACGCTTAATATATAAGTGCACATTTGATAAAATACGACTTTGTAACTCTGATTGAAAGATCAATTTTAAACAAATGAAATATCAATAGATTTAGAATCACAAGGGGCAATTTGTTGTTTATTTCTTTGGAACATTAAAATGAAACTTTGTTTGGTACAGGCACATTTGTAGAAAGAAAAACAATAATACCAAGGATCTAGACGCACACTAGTAATCAAGAGTGAATACTTGGATAAAAGGCAAAACTTTAATATATTCACAGAATAATGAAGAACTGACAATTATATTCTAAACATATGAGGGACTGGTCCCCAGAATATCAGTCTAATTTAAATGTAGGACTATAGGAATTTGGGGTATTTTCGGTCATGAATGGGCTGTTTCAGTGAATGTATGTTTTTATTGTCAGAGCAATCCAGTTACAACTGTAAGGAGAGTAATAAAAGAAACTGCCAACAGCATCATTAGAAAAGAAGGATGAACAAAATTTCATCAGATTTCAGCTAAGAACAACCCCATATTAATATCAGCTTCTGCAATAATGGCATATAGAAAAATCAATCAAGATGTTGCTTTCAGTTTCGAATGGCAAGAGTTGATCACTGAAGTGCTTTTCCAAACCGAAGCTGTTTCTTGTATTTGCACTGACAAAGACGGGTGCACTTGAGTTTGGCTTTCATGCATCTGCAAAGAGGGTATTGGTTTGTGCAAGAACACTTAACATAGCAGGGGTCAAAAGGGTCCAAACTGGAAGTAGCATACCGTTCTCTTCTCATGGACAAATGGGCTGTTATCCAGAAACCTGCTTGGTAGACACTTTTCATGACGTAGATTCAGGCCGTCAACGCCTCTGAATGAAGTAGTTTTCCAATAAAACCAGAGATGTAGAGAGAATTCCCTACTTGTGATGCTCTGAATCTACATGTCATGAGATGTGCCCTCTTCTGACTCACTTGAGTAGAGCCTACAGACAAAGCTTGCCGCCACTTCTTTTAGTCGTTTGGATGCTTCAAATGGAGTATCATGAATTGCTGCAAACTTCAGTGATGAAGCGTAGCTCTTGCATCAGCATGAAACAATATCGCTTTACTTTTAAAGTAGGTTGGCCCAGATTTGTGGCTATGACATTGAGGGAACTAATTTCGTTGCCTTTCCTGATCCGAAAGAAATCCCAATCGCTGCAGAAAGATTATCGCCCTGGATGTGGCAGAAATTACTCAAAAGGATTATTTAAACCTCTGTGTCTCTTGTGTGCACCATTCCAGTTGATGATGTTTTAAGGGCTTGCAGATGATGTACCATGCATGACGTGTGTCTGCCTCCTCATGGTACACTGTTCCATTGGTGAACTGCTTCCAACATGATTGACTTCACTATCTGCAGTGATGCAGACATCTTTTTCAGCTGGGAACAGTTCTGTGATCTTTCTGGACATATATGGAAATAGCCCTTTCTTGTTTTTGATGTTTGCCAGAAATTTCTGCCAGTTACCAGGGACCTTTGGAGAATCAGATACCTATTGATGAGTACCAGTTCCTCATGTTTCCCTTGTAGCACCTTCAATTATCAGTGGATGGTATTGGTCCCATACAATGTATATCCTTGCTGATCGTTTCAAATCATGTTGAACTCTTAAACAGGAAACAGTTTCGAAATACACATCAAATGTTTTGCCATGTACAGCTTACCAGGGAGGGAGAGAATCAATGCTCCACCATCATTGATGATGAAATCATAAGCATCTGGTGCAACTAGCTCCTCATGGACTGATGTTGCTTTCATGATATTGATTTACAGGTGTGACTTTCCACAAGAGCTGAGGAACTCATTACATGCCAATGCAGGTGGGTATGGAGAAAGAACTCTACCTAATTCCTCCCATTGCTGTCCAAACTAGGAAAGTTTACCCAAAGAGCTCTGCATGATATCTGAAGTGTTGCACTTTCAACTTATTAGCAGTCTTTCTTGGTGCTTTTTTTTTTCATGGCACAGCGACAAGTTATTCCATTTGATTGATGCTGCCAGAGGTGTTTAGTTTTGAGCAAAGCACATGATCCTGAAAGATATCCTACTGGTCTTATCCCAATGATTAGATTTTTATAACCGACAGTGCAGAGCTGCAGAACTTTGTTGTCTAATGTAATCAGATTCTCCCTGGCCTCACCAAAAGGCGATCCCTTGCTGACCAACACCTCTGCCAGGTCATTTACATGACACTGAAATCGGTACTGGGATACAAAGCCTTCCTCATGATGACCTAGTTCATCATAATGACTTGCCCCAGTGAACTCTTCAAGTACTTGACTGATTCCTGGAACAGTCACAATCCAGCATTCCAGTATTGCAGGGTTCTTTTCAGCTAGACAAATCACACCACCTACTGTCATCACGCTCTTGTTTGCTTACTTATGTGCTTGATCTTTAGGTAGTGATGAAAAACACCAATTGCCTTAAGTGACTGCCTAGTGCCATTTCTCAAACTCTTTTTTGATGCTGTCAGAGAAGGTTTCCAAGTCTTGTATGAAAATTGACACCCATCTTGCATCCTTCTGGAGAACTGGTGCAAAAGAACAGAGGTAAAAGGTTCCACAGTAAATAAACCATGAGCTCAAACTTCCATTCCCGATGTCCCCAAATGAACGTGAAAATTATCTGCTGGCACTTCTGTACAAGCAGCCAAAACTTGAATGTTGAACTCCTTTGAGAAGCTGCTCATTCCTCAAGATCTATATCAGCTCCAGAATCATTGTTGGTTTGCAAAACAAGATTGTTAAGTACTGCAATAGTAACTTGATGGCCATATCTTGTTCTCATTGCATTTGTTGCTTTCGACAGTTCAGTGCCTGCCACATTTGTCTTTGCTAGGGCAGCATCTTTCAGGGATTTGGGTCATCCAGAACCTCGTAAAAGATCTCCCGTTGTGCTCCACAATGCCATTTTAATATGCAGTTCCCCTAGCATCACCAGAAACTTTTCTCAAATTTCTCTAGTAAGGTCCACTGCATTTCTTTTTTGAAAAATCATAAAGAGGTTGATCAACCACTAAAACTGGGATTTGGTAAGGGTTGAGGCAATATCTTATATATTTCACAAGTTCCATTCCATGTCACATCATTTCATGACTTGCTGCTTTTTCATGAAAGAGTTGCAGCAGGGCTTCTACGCTCTTTGTTGGATACCGAACATTATCTAATCAAGCAGCATGGAACAATGACCACATCAGGGGGTGATTTGTTTGTGGTAAAAACACCTGCATCTATAATATCACACACTTCTTCCATTCATTTTTTTCGTGTAGTTTTTCATCATCAATTGAACTTGTGGACACTGGCTGCCATTCTTTCTCAGGAGGGTTGTATGACAAGGTTTCATCCCACTAATGGTAAATTACATACATAAATGAGCGAGGCATTATGGGTTCATTGTGGCATTCTGTTGTATGTGAGTAGATGTTCAACCTTTCTTGATCTAATCCTGTATTCACGGGTAATGGAAACTGAAATTTTAAATTCCAGCTCCATGGAAGGATGAGCTTGCAGTGAGAGATTTGGATTATGATCCAGGTTGTCTAGGACTGCGACAGTGAAAATTTTCTCATGACATCTAACTGAAAGAGAGAATCTTCCTCGAATTCTCTTGCTCTGATGATGATTGGGGCCTTGGAGTAGTTGGTACATGAATTATTTCATTTTATGTGACACAGATAATTCTTCACAACCATTGGGGAAAGATCTACTAAATTTGAAGGAAGTATCATGATCCAATCCAGCCTTTTAGAGAATTGAAACTGCCATCAGTAATGTATGTGCTTCCTCATCAGGTGTTTGGCTTGCCTCTGGTAAGAATTTGTGTGCATTCTCTGGACAGATAAAGAAGACTTAAAACTGTACACCACTCTTCTCTGTCAGGTTTGGAAAATGCTCCAGAATCTTTTGCTTAAGTCGTGTTTGGTTAATGGTCTTGTGGATTTCATGATGTTCAAATTTATCTCTCACCATGTATCTCATTAAAACAGTAAAGCAATCCAGTGATGAAAATGTAAATATATATTAGAAATACGCTTATATACAAACGTTTACATATATTTTTCTTATATATATATTCACATTTACACCACTGTGGGTTACTTCATTATTATTATTATTATTATTTATTTTTTTTTTATCACAGTCCTCCAATTCGACTGGGTGGTATTTATAGGAGTCCATCACTCTTCTTACTATGTGCGCCGTTTCTAGGATCACACTCTTCTGCATGATTCCTGGAGTTACTTCACCCTCTAGTTTTTCCAGATTCCTTTTCAGGGATCTTAGGACCGTGCCCAGTGTTCCTATGGTTATGGGTACAATTTCCACTGGCATATCCCATATCCTTCTTATTTCTATTTTCATGTCTTGATACTTATCCATTTTTTCCCTTTCTTTCTCTTCAACTCTGGTGTCCCATGGTGTTCCAACATCAATGATTGATACTTTCTTCTTGATTTTGTCAATCAACGTCACGTCTGGTCTATTTGCACGTATCACCCTATCTATTCTGATACCATAGTCCCAGAGGATGCCTGATCGTTTTCTATCACTCCTTCAGCTTGGTGCTTGTACCACTTATTACTGCAAGGTAGCTGGTGTTTCTTGCACAGGCTCCAGTGGAGGGCTTTTGCCACTGAATCATGCCTCTTTTTGTACTGGTTCTGTGCAAGTGCCGGACATTCGCTTGCTGTGTGGTCTCATTTTTCGTATTGCACTTCCTACATATGAGAGAGATATTATTTCCATCTATCGTTCTTTGAACATATCTGGTTCTTAGGGCCTGATCTTGTGCCGCTGTTATCATTCCTTCAGTTTCCTTCTTGAGCACTCCCCTCTGTGACCATTGCCATGTGTCATCACTTGCCAGTTCTTTAGTCTGTCTCATGTATTGTCTGTGCATTGGTTTGTTGTGCCATTCCTCTGTTCTGTTTGTGATTCTCCTGTGTCTGTATATTTCTGGGTCTTCATCTACTTTTATCAGTCCTTCTTCCCATACACTTTTGAGCCACTCGTCTTCACTGGTTTTCAGATATTGACCCAGTGCTCTGTTCTCGATGTTGTCACAGTCCTCCATGCTTAGTATTCCTCTTCCCCCTTCCTTTCGTGTTATGTATAGTCTGTCTGTATTTGCTCTTGGGTGTAGTGCTTTGTGTATTGTCATATGTTTCCTAGTTTTCTGGTCTATGTTGCAGAGTTCTGCCTTCGTCCATTCCACTATTCCAGCGCTGTATCTGATTACTGGTACTGCCCATGTGTTTATGGCTTTTATCATATTTCCGGCGTTGAGTTTTGACTTGAGTATCGCCTTGAGTCTATGCATATATTCTTTCCTGATAGTGTCCTTCATCTCTTGGTGTTTTATATCCCCTCCTTCCATTATTCCCAGGTATTTGTATCCAGTCTCATCTATGTGTTTGATGTTGCTCCCATCTGGTAGCTTTATCCCTTCAGTTTTTGTTACTTTGCCCTTTTGTATGTTGACTAAGGCGCATTTTTCTATTCCAAACTCCATCCTGATGTCCCCAGATACAATCCTTACAGTCTGGATTAGGGTATCTGTTTCTTTGATGCTCTTACCATACAGCTTGATGTCGTCCATGAACATCAGATGGTTAATTCTGTTGCCTCTTTTCTTGAGTTGGTACCCAGCATCCATCTTCTGCAGTACATTTGTCATGGGAATCATGGCTACTACGAAGAGTAGTGGGGACAGTGAGTCACCCTGGAAGATCCCTCTCCTGATATTCACTTCTGCTAGTCTTATTCCAGAGATTTTAAGTATTGTATTCCAGTTGTGCATTGAATTTTTGAGGAAGCTGATGGTGTTTTCCTCTGCCCCATATATTTTCAGGCATTCTATGATGCATGTGTGTGGTATCATGTCGAAGGCATTCTTATAGTCAATCCATGCCATGCTTAGGTTGGTTTTCCTTCTCCTACTGTTCTTCATTACCATTTTATCGATAAGGAGCTGGTCTTTTGTGCCCCTACACTTCCTTCTGCAGCCTTCCTGTTGGTGGGGATGGTGTTTGTATCCTCTAGGTTGTAGTAAGCCTTTCGCTGATGATACCTTTTAGTAACTTCCAAATTGTTTGTAGGCAGGCGATAGGCCTGTCGTTACTGGCTATATTTCCCTTACTCTTGTCTTTCTGGATGTTCTTCCTGTGGAAGGATGTTCTTCCTGTGGTCATCCATTTGGGCGCATGGTGATTAGTGATATAATGCTGGTGTTGTTCTGCTATTCTTGGGTGTAGGGCCTTGAAGTTTTTGAGCCAGTATCCATGGACTTCATTGGGACCTGGGGCTTTCCAGTTGGGCATTTTCTTTAGTTGGTGTCTGACTGTGTCTGTCATGATGTCAGTGAATCTTTGTTTTATTCTCCCTTTTTCTTCTGCCTTGACTTCCTGGAGCCATGTTGCATGTTTGTTGTGTGATACCGGATTACTCCATATGTTTTCCCAGTCTCTTACTTGGTTCGGCTTCAGGAATTTCTTGGTGGTTGTCATCCCCTCTTAGTTGGCTGTATAGTCTTTTCTGGTTGGTTTTGAATAGTTTGTTCTGTTGATATCCCTTATACCTGTTCATGTACCATTGGATCTTATGTCCTTTGACCTTAAGCCTCTGTTTTACATCTTCTATTGTGTTGTTTAGTCCCTCTCCTGTACTTTGTATTTCTCATTCAGTTCCTCCCTTGTTTTCTTGCTCCTTAGCCTTTTTTCTGCCATCTCTTTCAGTTTAATCAGTTTAATGATTTGCTTTTCCAGGAGCCTTTTCCAAGGTGGCTGCTGTTTTAGTTTTTGTTGGGTTGGTTGTGCTGGTGGTGTTGGTGTTCATATCCTCATCAGTTCTGCTACTAATCTTGCTCCTGCATATGTCAAGTTATTTGTTTCTGTGATATTGGTGGTGTGTATTAGTCTCATTATTTCATTGACCTCAATTGTTTTCTCCCTTAATTTCTTGGTGTTGTAGACTTTCATGGAGGGGATCTTTGTTCTCTCTGTATCTGGCTTCATCCATTGTCTGAATTTTTCTACCCATTCCGTCCTGTCTGTTACTTCGTCGGTGTTTCTTCGTGTGTCATTTGTTGACACCTCATCATCCCTGTCGTCTTCTGTGGCATCGTCTCTCAGTTCGTCTTCTCGTAATTCGTTGCCGTGTGTCATTTCCCTTTCCAGTTCCTTTCTTTCTGTTGGGGATAGCCAGTTCTTTTTCTTTATGTTCCTTACTTGGTCTGCCAGCCTCTGCTCTGTTTCCTTATTTTCTTCTCTTGTCCATTTCTTCCTCTGGTTTGCTTCTGTAGCTCCAGTCTCTGGTGGTTGGTTACTATCGTTGTGGTGGTCAGTTGCTGGACGACGACCTCCAAGTACCTGACCGTCTTCCCCTTCAATTGGGCTGAATACCTGACTGCCGGACGAAGCTCCTCTGTTGCCAGAGGTTCCATCTACGTTGGTGTCGTTTAATCCTTCATTGCTTTCCATCATTGCTGAGTTTTGCTATTTAACCTATAGCTGGACCCTACCCCATCATATACAGCTGAGTAGACTGAGGAAATCATGGTAACAATCCTTTTCTAAGGAATCAATGCCGAGGAGAGCGGTCACTCATCCAACAACTGACCAGCCCCAATGTTGTTTAACCAGTCAATATACGACCTAACCCACTCTGCCACGCCGCCACATTATTATTATTATTATTGTTGTTATTATTATTATTATTATTATTATTATTATTATTATTATTATTATTATTATTATTATTATTATTATTATTATTATTATTATTATTATCATCATATTGGCCAAGCTACAGGAATGTTAAATAGTAAATCATATAAGAGAAATAATAATGAAACAAACGAGATAAAACCATTAAAATAACGAAAGAGACATGGGAGCCTGTTCAGTAAAAAATGCATTTTATACAATTTAAATATTGTCGAAGTTTTGCAACTGTTTTGGAAGTTATTGACTTGAAAATATTTTAGTGTAAGATTTCCAGAATACTTTTCCTCACCTGGTGACTACGAAAAGTCATTCCATAAAATTTCCAGCCCTGAGTCAGGCAGTTTTTAAGTTACTGTTTTTAGAGATGGCAATAATAATTATTTTTATCTTGATCGACGTACACAGTTTAGCGTTTATCTAAATGAAAAAGTTTGGCAGGAGTGTAGAATATTCGAAAAAAAACAGCTGCTTAAGATTTTTAGTCTTATAAAGACTAATTCATCATTTCTCTAACGTAATAGTAATTCCGTCGAGAAAACTTTATGAATAGGCCAAGACCGACGCAAGCACATTTTTCTTAACAATTTTCGCTCGTAAAAATATTGGAAAAATATACCAAGGTTAACGTCAGGCGCACAAGAAAACAAACACTACAACGTAATAACTCAAGAAAGGCAACTGAATCAGGAGCTGTCTCTTACAGAAAATCAACCCATAAAGGAAATCATTCTTCTTCGGATCCTGTTAGTTGTCTGCAATAATGTGAAGAAGCAGCTATGGGGGTCTTTGAGAACGACGGCCATTAGGTAAGAGGTTTCTTATTGTCTTGTTTAAGGAAAGAAATTTATGTTATATTTCTCGGCTGCTTCAAAGTCCAGACCATTCAGGAAGGGATAATTTACAGAACCTATTCTTTCCTTACTTATATATTTTAATATTCGATAACTAGCTTGATCTTAATAGTTTGTGGAATAGTATCATAGTATTATCTTGTAAAATATATATCCCTCCAATTATTGTTACGATAAATTAAGACGCCCCAGATTGTCTGCTGGTACGCCAGTTACAGTGCTGGAAACTCGGTCTGTTCGAGAGTCCACATATGGAGGATGCATGTTCCGATTAGCTTTCAAAAATTATAACTTTCATTACACCTCAGTTTTACCTGAAGAAACGGAGTGTTTCCGAATTCCATCACTAAACATCTTCAAGCCAATTATTGAAGGATTATAATGATATAAAATTTATGAAAAAAAAAATTTTACATAACGCAAGGGACAGGCCTAGGCACCAGATGCACGGCTACTGTGAATCTACTATAGTTATCATGTATTCTGTGTAATAGTGATGATTATTAAAGTATATAATATCTAGATTTAATGATTAGAATAACGTAAATGAGAAGAGAGGTCTTTGTCTCAGCCTTGCGAGTCAGTCGATTAGCTCATTTTGACAGCTGGGTGTTCCCGTCGGGCAAGATTTTGGCCTCATTCGCTTCTTTTGCTGGTTCCTTGTTATTAGTTAGTGGTAAAGAGCCTCGCTCTCTTCGTTTTGTGTTTCATAACATACCAATCATACATAATTAGGCACAGTTGCTTAAGTATGGTTCGCCTTCGGTTTTTGTCAAATTCAATTTTTCTTTCAAGCTGTAAGTAGAGATTGCGCAAAAGCACATGGGAATTACGTCATGTTGCATCAGATGGTTCTGAACGTGTATAACTTTAGTATCTTGGCCCCAAAATGTTTTGAAATCCCAATACTTATTATTTTGAGACCGAAAAACCGTGAGATATAGGTTAAGAATGGCTCTCTCTCTCTCTCTCTCTCTCTCTCTCTCTCTCTCTCTCGTACGGGTTTAACACAAGTAACGTAATTATTTTGTAACTGGTCGCTCTTTAGTGTTTGTTAAATTTATTTTGGAAGTGTGTTTGTTTAATTTATTGTGAAATCTATACAGACACTGTAATGGTGTATTTTGTAACAGACTATCAAGTATTTGGTGAATTTTGAAGCTGCAACAAAAAGAAAAAATTTGAGGTAGTACAAGGTATAGTGATATTTATACAATTTAAGTCATGACTTAAACTTATCATTGATACATTATTTTACAATTTGTTTCTCATTTGTGAAGGTTTGTTAAGATTTGAAATGTTTGTTTAATTCTTTTAAGCTTTTTATTATGGTAAATTACACTTTGTGTTCTCATGTTTTTGCATTCACAGTTTGTTTGATTACCCTTCTTAAGTGTTACTTAATAATGTACTATTGCTTAATTGATTTTATTTCACACTAACAATTTTAATTTAATTTTCATTAACTTAGATTTTATTTTCAAATCTTAAGTATCTCTTAAAAGTTTTAATTTTGCTTGATTAATTAATTTCTTGATACATTAACTATTTAGTTTTGTTTAATAATTAAATTCAAGTAATAGTTAAATTATTTACTGTTTTCAAGTAATAGTGATTTTTTTCTTCTTCAAAATTAAGGTTGTGAATTCTGCTTATGGATTGTAAATTTAAAAGTAAACTTTTGTATTTATTAAAATATTTATTAATGTGCTTCACTTATTGACCACTAGTGATAGGAATAAATCTGTGTAGACGCCAAATTGATTGATTGTGGTGTTTCTTCAGTTTTCTTGAAGTGATTTAAGACAGGCGTTAGAGCTAGACTTTTTTGATAGAATAATTCCATTTAATTAACTTTATCCTATTTGAATACCTCACACTTACTTTTATCAACTTAGTATGATTTCTCACATATTTGATATATCTTTTTAAGGGATCACTGTTGCCGTTAGAGTACTCAGTCGTATTTTATTAGTTATGAAAGATCCAGTATCTGGTTGATGAGAGAGAATTTTGAAATCTATGATTGGATGTGTAATAACCAGGTATTTGGAGCGCTTCATGACAATAAAAATTAAGCCTTTATCCTTGTCCATGCTTAATTTACCTTAAAAATATAAGGAAAATCCCGTTTTAGACTCATTGGAAGAATTGCTCTCTCGACTTTGGCTCTGCGGAATTCCTTACAGATTTCAGTATCTCAGTAAGGGTATATTCATCTCACGAATATTGGAGAAGGAGAAGAGAAAGGGTAGCATTGTGGTATTTTCTTCTAGTTATTTCTTTCTCTGTATTTACGTCCTGTAGCAGCAACAAACATCGTTCAGGTGCAAAATTATTTGTCCCTGAGAAATCTTTTTACGAGCAAAAGCTCTTTGTTTTCCTCTCTGTTTCTTCTTATAACAACATACCTTCACTGAAACTGAACTTATCAGTAGATTTTCTCCTTTTAAAATAAGACTGATAAGACATTACCGTATGCCTCTTTTTATTCTTAGGAGTAACACCTATATTCATTTCTTTCCTTCCCAGTCTTTGAAAATCTTCCATCAATTAGGGGTCTCTCTCTCTCTCTCTCTCTCTCTCTCTCTCTCTCTCTCTCTCTCTCTCTCTCTCTCTCTCTCTCTCTCAAGTCACGCCACCCTTTAAATATTTTCACACTCTTCTCGATGACACACATCGAGACGATATTATCGTAGTAAAGAGCAATGGAATTAGTATTTCTTGAAACATATACTGTTTTTTAAGGGCATAACTTACAATCAATGTGAAGGGATGAGAAATTATACCAAAACAGATTCTGTCAAGTATTAATCAGCGATATATTTGAAATTTACACTTATTCTCGGAAAGAATGATTAAATCATTTTTGTATATACTCAACATAAAGTTGCGTGTTTCCAACGTCTTGTTCTTTTGCGCGTATTTGCATCTCTTAATTGTCCTCTATTTTCTTTGATTTCTCTCTCTCTCTCTCTCTCTCTCTCTCTCTCTCTCCTCTCTCTCTCTCTCTCTCTCTCTCTCTCTCATTTTTCACAACTGACTATTTCTCTTCTGTTTTCATCCTCTCTGCATTCCTACTCACTGTTTCTACAAGTGAAATCGTCATCGCACAGTATTATTATTATTATTATTATTATTATTATTATTATTATTATTATTATTATTATTATTATTATTATTATTATTATTATGTTATCTGTTTCCTTTGACTCATGAAACTATAACTTGGATGATGTTGCCGTTTCTCGTACACCAAATATTGGATTATGTCACGTGTAACAACTGAATAATTTACTTCTGTGTCTCAAGGTTCACTGATCCAGGTTAGCATGCAAGTGGCAATCATAAGAGACTATCAATTTGATTCTTTTGCAAAATAGATTGGCCAGTCAAGG
>NC_087200.1:41943909-41948909 GCF_015104395.2 Macrobrachium nipponense
ATTGGAAAAATATTTCTAAACGTTATCGATGTATTTTAGTGAAATTATTAATCTGTACGTTGATATTTACCGATGAATATCCCAGGTACTCTTTTGCAATTACATTTATTTTTGTGTATCTATCACTAGGTTATTTCAAGTAATGTTGTACATTACTGAACTAATAGATCGTATGTTTTGTATATTTGCGTGATATTTATGCTTTTGAGGAATTTTCTGGATGATGGATGAAGTTGTCTTGTATTACCTTTATTTTATTGTCATTCATAGTTTCGCTACGATTCTTACAAGCAATGACGGACCTCTCTCTTGTGTTTCCTGAGCACGGCTACCCTTCTTGGGATAAAGACTGGCAGATATTCAAGCAAATAGGAGCAAACAATATATTATCCTTTCCGCGCTCATTATTCTAATTAATCTTGATGATAAAGAGGCTTCATTCTCTACTTATACGGATTATGATGAAACATCATTCTAGACTTCTATTCTTAACACCACCAGGATATCCTTACAAGAATTTCATCACGTTCAAGATAGCATCATCGAAATTAAAATTACCTGAGTAAATTTTAGATCAAGGTGTTCGTCTTTGCTTTGTAGTCAAGTTTACTGGAGTATAAAGAGACTTAATAACTTCATGGGGACGAAACTCATAAGTTCCTGAAGATGATATGCGCATGCGCGGGTGCATGATTGATGCTAATCAATCGTTATACCTTGCAGTCTTCGGTGGATGTCACATAACAATGCGAGTACGGTCTTAATAGCAAATATAATTAAGAAAGGGATTTCGTATACCATATTTGATGCGGTCATGTTACCATTTTATACCTTGAAGTGACAATATAGAATGTTGAACTGTAATCCATAATACATTTAATTATTTATATGTTGTTAAAAGATCCTCGTCGTTTCGTGTGCTATATAAATTGTGTAATTTTAACTTCCCTTCTCGAAAGATATTACACTTTATTGAAATAATTCTAGTTGTTACTTTCAGAACTTATGCTCATCACTTTGAAAAAAAGTACTTGTGTTTTGGATTATTTATTGAGATGAACAACTAAAAAATTCATTAGTTAAAGTGTAACCCGATTCTTGATATAGAAACAATACAACATTTGAGGCGATTAAAAGTTATAGTCCTTGATATTTTGTTTATAAACAAGAAACTCTTAATGCGAAGAAATAATCACACTATAAATTAATGGTTTCAAGCACGATAGTTAGCGCATTTCGATAATGTATTTACCTCTGCATAAAAATTGCACATAAAAAAAATATAATTTTTACTTACGAATAAAAAAATTATAATTCTTTTGACGGGAAATATTTCTTGGAACGATTCTATGTACCTGGAATTACGAGATGGAGCGAAATATTTCTGTGCAAATTGACTTCACACAGCTAGACTATGTACCAAAGAATATCTCTGAAGTATAAAAGTAAATGGCGATCTTTATTGGAAAATGCAAATGATCCCCACTAGATTTCTGTCGATGAATATGTTTTCTCCACCAATATCACGTATTTCTTTTCTATTTCTTACTATTATTCATCCTCTTTAACCATCTTTTCCAAGTTTATACTAGTTTCTTTGATAAAAATCCAACGACAAGCTTGAAAGTTTGTTAATATCTCTGAGCCTTCATCTCGTTATCGACAAAAATATTCCTGACGGAAAATGTGATTCTCTAGAAGTAGGAGAACTTGTGCAAAATAAAACCTGGGATAAAAGTGTGAGAAAATTTTGTGGTAGATAAAAAAACTTTTCATAAATCGCAACATTTTGTTTGGGGGGGTGAGGTTCACGAGAGAGAGAGAGAGAGAGAGAGAGAGAGAGAGAGAGAGAGAGAGAGAGAGAGAGAGAGAGAGAGAGAATTTCCAAAAACTGAAAATTATATACAAAATTATCTAAATATTTACAGAAATACATCTACCGCTTGCTCTTCTTTAGAAGTTTTTCATATCCTACTTGTTGAATTGAGTTGAATATAAAATTTAGGCCAAAGCCCAAGCCCTGGGACCTATGAGGTCATTCAGCGCTGAAAGGGGAATTGACAACAAAAGGTTTGAAAGGTGTAACGGGAGGAAAACCTTGCAGTTGCACTATGGGTCGATTGCTAGGAGAGGGTGGAAAGTAAGGTGGAAGAAATAGAATATGAACGAAGGTACAATAAAAGAAACGAAAGGGGTTGCAGCTAGGGGGCGAAGGGTCGCTGCAAGGAACCTTAGGTAATGCCTACAGTGCACTGCATGAGGTGCATTGACGGCACTAGCCCTCCAACGGGGATATACCACTTGTTGTCACACTTTATGTCATATTGTACGACTACTACCGAAGCAACTTATACTGAGAATGTTTGTATACCCGTGTCTGTCTTTGTGTCTGGAAGGCTTTACGAACATTTTGGCGGGAATATTTCCCCCAGAAATTGTTTGACGCCCACGGCTATTTGTTCGCGAGTTACGGTATGTTTATGCTATTGTTTCAAGGAGTAAGATATCCATTAAAGTAACCCATTGATGGATTTTAATAGAATTTTATCAGGGACAGGATATGTCTCAAGGATTTATTGACAGTATCTGAGAATTATCGGAATCCAAACTCTCGTTCTATATTTTTCTTTGTCCGTCAGTCCGTTAACGTGAAATTTATAATGAATATTAAATGATTTTCCTAGAAGAGTTTTAAGAAGCGGAATATGTAGCAATGCTTTAATACTAATCTAAATTTTCAATATGGTTTCATTTTCACCGTCTATATATCTCAAAGATTTTTATTAAACTCTTTTCAACTCCATTTTCATCAGGGTTAGGGACAAGGATTTTAATCTCTTTGTCAATAATATTTGAAAAGAGGCTGTTTAATTTCGGTTAGATCTGTGGAAGACGTGGCCTTAGACATACCCTAGTCCAGTGGTTTTCAACCTGTGGGCCATGGACCACTGGTGGGCCATGGCGGGCTCGGAGGGGGGCCATGACACGAGCATCTCTAAGATGATATTGAAAATTTAAAAATCTAGAAATAATAAAGCACAAAATGAGAGAGAGAGAGAGAGAGAGAGAGAGAGAGAGAGAGAGAGAGAGAGAGAGAGAGAGAGAGAGAGAATTTGGTTTGCGTTCAGGACCAGAGAGAGCTTCTTATGAGGTCTAAAGGCCACTTGGAAAGAGCGCAGTGTACTGTCTGGATTACTCTTATTATTCACAATATGATAAAATGGTCGAATTCAACATCTATTGCCATGGTGGTTTCCAAATTTCTGTTCTCAGGTAATAAAAGCGCTTGCAAGGAGACAGGGAGCATGGAATCAGCAGGGGCAATCTGGGAATGAATTCCCAAATTACACACAACATAAAAAGTAGTACTTTTGTGTCGAGAAACTCATTGAAACTCAAACAGAATTCCTTCACTAGAGAAAAGGGGATAAAATTACCTTATGAAATGGTTTGATCTTCGTTGATCCTACGAATCAAATTGCTGATAGTTAAACTGAGATGAAGATGAAATCACATCAAATCCCTCTAAATGTATTAGTATGATATTGGTATGATATACTAATACATTTACAAAGTCATATGCATAATTGAACCTCACTTGATATTTCTGCATTTACAGTTCAACCACGATAAAGCTTTTCATTCAGACATTTTCCCACGTTTAAAAAGACGTCATCGAATCTAAGAATATCTTGGTAAAGGTTAGCTTAGGGTAACATGGCTTAGTTTGTCTTTGTCTGTCTTTGTGTTCACATCTCTTTCATCATGTAAGGATTGGCTTCGTCATTAAGAGAAGCTTCAGGATATAGAGGGTTTTTATTTGTTTTTACACTCTCCCTATAATTCCTAATTATTTTTCATTACTAAATCCAAAAAGTGTGTATGTAGTTAAAATCCTGGGATACTGTGGGAAAATCCAGCAACAAAAGAATTTAATCTTTTTACATTAGATTTTTTGAAGGGTGCCTTTTCCATTCTTGTTATATTCAAATTAAAAAGAAATGTCGATATCCGTTGATCAATTACGTCCCAAGAAATATAAAATACTATATTAACAAAGAAAGAATTACTTATCTTCATGATTATATAAAGGTTCCATAACGTGTGCCCTCAGGTCATTGTATTATATTTGTTACAAATAACACGTAATTTATTCACACACACACACACACACACATTCACACACACACACACACACACACACATATATACTATATATATATATATATATATATATATATATATATTATAATATATATATAATATATATTATATATAATAATGCACAGGGAGCAGGAGCAGGTAACAAACATGGCGAAGTATTTACACTTTATTCCGACGCGTTTCGCATTCGGCAGAATGCATCTTCAGGGTCTGTATAATAAATAATGACTAATATAAATTAAATTGATTTGAAAATAGTCTAAAAATTATTTACAAACTAGTTAAAATGAAAACCGAAACTTCACACATAGATAAAAATACACTAACAATTAATAAAACAACACTAGAAGTTAAAAGCACATACGTTAGTTAAAAGTTCAGATGGAAAGTTAAAACATAAAACTAAATAAATAAATTAGTAAAATACAAAGTTGAAAAATATTTGAGGAGCACTGGGGGTCGACCTACCATGGTAAGAGATAAATAAAAACTAAAAGAATGTACACAGAAACATAGGCTTAAGAAAGAAACAAGGGGGTGGAGGTGGTCTGGTTGTTCAACTGCGGAACAAGTTGTTTAATAAAAAGGCTCTCCAGGATCAACAGTTCATTTGGGCTGGAGGTTTGACCAACAATAATAAAACCTTCATATTTAAATATTACTTTACATTTTTTTGCTATGTTCACGTATACTGGACTGTTCGGGATTTGATATTGAACATCCAGTACGAAAAACTAACTCCCTTGTGGCAGTCTATGCGAACCCCTCATCATCCTCTGAGAAGAAACCCACGTAAGTTCCCAGACTACATCTGGGACAAGAATATTTGTACACTA
>NC_087200.1:41953909-41986409 GCF_015104395.2 Macrobrachium nipponense
GTTGATTGTAGAAAATTCTCCTCATCTTGAATCTTCGATTCTCCTGTGTGTCTGCAACTGCAACTGCACAGATTCATGAAACACGCTGTAGAAAAGCAAAACGGCTCCCCATGGAAGACAACTGACAATTCCCGTAGTCCAAAAGCGCTGTAAAACCCCATAGACTCGTAGAAACTCTCGCATTTGGGCAACAACAGCAACATACATCTCTGTAGTAGTTGAAGGACGTCTTGCTGAAGGCATAGGGGAACAATGTTTATGGTGTCTCAGTATGTCAGTCATGTCATTGGTCAATTAAAGAAGAATTAACCATAGACATACATCTATCAAATTAATGACCTCAAAAATTCTAGGAAACACTAACTGAACATTTTCCAACTAACCTCATTAATACAACCACTGAACTAATTCTTAACTACAATTCGTGAAGGAACTTCATAAGATCGCTAAATCATAAATCACTATCATAACCCCGTAAAGAAAATATTAAATTCTCCAATTTAATTCTCCAATAATATAAAAAAAAGCTCGCAACCCCCATATATGCATTAGCACACACCACCCAGAACTCACAAAAACTCCACGGATTACTGTCATCACATTTCAAACTCACCATTTTCACATGTACAAAAACGATAATGAGCCCAAGAACAAAAGAGTAGCAAACCCAGCCCCAAATTATCACCAAAAATTTTCTCTCAAGCTCTAATATTTCAGTAACCCACAAAACCAGTAAAAACCTTTTAACTGTCTAAAAGCAAAAACCTTTTACTGTTTTTATAATTAACCTTAATGAAATATAATGTCAAACACCCATTTTATCTAACTCACATACCCTGACAAATTATATCTCCTGTCCAAAATAGAGATGCTATGTAAGCTTAACCCCAATTACGACAAATCTCGTAGGAAAAAAAATTATGACAACAATAATAATATGTGAACTTTCCCATCACAAAGCACATAATATATTTAATATATATAATCCAACGTTTTCCCTCATAAATGTAATATGTATCGTTACAAAATTTGCTACTGCAACAAATCTCATCAATCAGAAACGACCGGAAAACAACCCCCTTACATAGATCTCCGTGGAATGCCATAGTCAACATCTCCCAGAATAGTGCAAATCTCCTAGTAATCAACTCCGAAGGAAAAAAAGTTAGCATCCGGACTCATCACAGCATCATCAGCAAAAATCCACCTGTGAACACCTCAGGTGCTCAAACTACACTATTGCTTTGTCTAGTCAGACTTACAACTTCAGAAACCCATTACACTCCAAAAATTCTATACTAACACCATGTAATCACATTTCACAAAATTATCTCCAGGATATAAACAAGGTGCCCAAAATTATCTTCAAAGACATAACTCCCCCAGTAAACCACAATTCAGCAATTATATGCCACCAAAATAACCACTGGTGAATATAAAAAATGCAACACCTACATAAAACCACAATGCAGTCATGCCACCTGCCCCCAATACCCACAACACTAAAAGAAACTTCAGAAATTCACCTCCATAAATCATAACCACAGAAAATTCACCACCAAAGATTAATGCCACCCACATATCACCATATTAATAATAATAACACTCCAGTAATAAAAATATTCCCCTCCATTTCACTAGCATCCACACATCACCATATTCCCTTCTATTTCACCAATAACCACATGTGGAATAAAAACCAAGTATCCAAAAAATATTATTACACCTCCAAGCAGGATAGTCAAAAAAGGAAACTCCGTCACCGAAAATTGCAATCAAGGCATCAGCTGATACACTCGAAAATATTGCCATATATCTCCTCTCACAAAGGTTTCCATTTGCAACAAAATGACTGCAAAAATAACTGAACTAAACATAGCTCTTACCACCACAGGCCTAAACTATGGACTATCTCCAACAAAACAAAATATCTATAAACTCTCTGTTTAGCATAACTGCTGAAAAGGGCAAAAACTTGGCCAATATTTCTTTAAAGATCATCAGTGTGCCATAACTTATCACAACAAAAACTCCAAATCTGTAGTGTCTAAACAAAGTCTTCCCCATATTCACCTCGGCACAGGCCACCAGAAACTTAATCAAGTTTCCTATCTCTGGCAAACTTGCCACAAACACAACAAAGGTATTGTGCAAGAGGCCAACCATTTCCGGAACACCAATATCCAGAGAAAAAATGTAGTGCCATTATGTATCCATTCAAAAATGCAAAAAATTCTCCCCTAAATCTCGTTGCAGCATCAAACGGCTGAAATTATAAACACATTCCCGAACAATGATTCCAAGTTACGAACTGAGATATTAAAATTCTACACAAACTGTTCTGAGAAAAAAGTAAATTCAAATTCGCCCATGATAAAAAAAAACTTACGTCAGCGATGGCTAATGGCCAAAAGAGGAAAATAATAATCAATGGCACCGATAACTGTTCCCGTGACACCTGTATCATCTGTGACTCACGTAGATTTAAAAAAAAAGGAAAACTCTAGGGCTATCACAGAAAACAAAAGTAACACCCGGGCAAAAGAAGGTAGGTATTCTCAATATGACTCTTTTCCATAGTCTTGAAATGGGCATTGACACAATATCCTCTGATAAAACACCATAATATTTGTGGTTAGTACCTCCCATATTCACAAAACATCACCACCCTTAGTATTCATTACAAGCACCCATGTTAGTATCTGTATCACCAGTATCACAAAATTCACCAAATTCACCAAAACTATTACCACCTTGAACTCCAAGACTCCCCGTAAATATCTCCCATAATAATTCTCTTTAATAATTCCCCGTAAATATCTCCCGTATCGCCAGTAAGGGCTTAATATTGCCATTCCCCCATAACTCCAGTATCATACCCATAATTGTTATCACCAGGCACAACCCCTATAGCATCACCCTTTTAAAATAGTCTCCATATCCCAAACACATCCCCATTCCAAAATAATCTCTGTATCCCCAATTATAATCATGTCCTCTATTGCGTAAAGGCATTCTCCAAAGTGTAAGGAAACCTTGCACCACATTCTTATTCATTTTCTCTTTACTCAAAAGAAAGAACAAAAGTCGTTCTAAAAGAAACCCTACGGGTATATCACATCATTTATCTGTGGCTATCAGCTGTTGTGGCATGGCAATGAATTTCTTTTCAAGGCCAAACTCACCCCCTTAACCTCAGCACACACAAAAAAAACTTCAACCTCCAGTTGGCACTACCCCGTGGATACTCAGCAAAAAATACGTTGAGTGCGTATGCATGATAGAGTGCTGTCTCCAAGGGCCAAAAAATGCAATCCAAGCACCCCCAGAACTGAACTGCATGTATGAAAAAATTCATATGCATACATATGTATTAAGAATCAAGGACGAATGCGTCGCCTTTAAACATGGGCTATGAAAAAAAAAAACTCATCACGTTCTGCTCCTATGGCAAATGGTAATCTGAACTACCTCTTTAACTCCAAAAATGATTCATACACAAAGTTATAAAGAGAGAAAAAAAAACACCAGTGCCTAAAAAAAATATATATAACACTTATGCCGTCAATGAGAGAAGATCAGATCGCCGACTCACGCATGCAAAAACATGCTAATACACACATACTCACATGTGTCAGAACGAACCGATACTCGAACAGTAAACACACACACTCACATATCGCAACAGATTGAGACATCCTTCAAGGCAGACTCTCACTGTGGCAAAATGCTGATGCTAATTGAATTTCTTCTCTCAGCACCAAAACCAACGGCTGAAAAATTCTTATCACCTGTCACCTATTAACCTAAAGCCTAACATATTTGCACAACCAGACTCCCAGAAAACAACCTCTTTAAGCTGCTATTAATCTCACAAAAGGCGTAATACGGTTCAAATACGCTGCCACCACTATAACTGAAGATTCTTAAATCCTGGTTCTTGTATTTTAAAAGGTAGCAATGGATCCATACGTCTAAAGCACTGGCAACATCCAATTCCTCTCACTCCAATGCCAACACCAACACCCCCCCTCTCTCTCTCTCTCCATTACCCAAGGACCATCAAATGAGACATGTGAACTTACAAAAATATACATTTATTTAAGAGCAAAGTATTAGCTAAATAGACTCAGGTTCTTAACAAAAAGATTAAATTAAAGATTGAACTCAAATAACCCAACTCCATATTTCTATTCCAATAACCCAACATTATCTTAGTCATAAAACTAGGCATAGTCATAGTAGAGTACACCATAGTAATTAAGTCAGTTCCCCTTGTCTCAGATCAGTTCCCCTTTCTCCACAACCACCTGTTAGAAGACAGGAGGACACCTCGATAAGCACAAGATTAAAATCAGAAGATCATATGTAATAGAACATCTTTCAAATAAATATTCAAATACAGACAAGCCACACTTTTGGCCAAAAAAGAGTATGCTTACCCATTCAACACAATATTCACAACACTTCTCTCAAAAAGAACTTTTGCAGAAGCCATCTTGGCTCTGCCTCCTCAGTAATGATCTCTCCTCATTACATTCTCATTTTGTAGGGACGAAGCTCGTACACATGCACAAACTCACACACATTGTCCACACCCAGGAACTGCCTGTATCCAGTTTCAGAAGTCACCTCTGCATCAAGCACCCATAGCAACAGGACAGGCAGCAATTTTGACAGCATGCCACTCCAAAAGATATGTCAGCATTCCTAAGCTTGTCACCTCGGGCACTCTGTCTCTAAGGAGAAGCTAAACTGCTGACCCCTACATTGTAAGAAAGTCACAGCACATCACATTACAACTGTATCACATGTTGTCTTAATATATCCCTCTTTTATAAATAAAGATATATATTTATATATATATATATATATATATATATATATAAGATATATATATCTTTTATATAGATATAATAGGGTTATATTATATTATTATACTTTATATTATTTATATAGATATATTATATATATAGATATATATATATATCTTTATAAAAGAGGGTATATCAAGACATTGTACAGTTTGGTAATATTATTGCTTTGACTTTCTTACATGTATACATATATATATATATATATCTTATATATACCTCTTATTAAAAGATATAATAATATATATATTATGATATAATATATATTATATAATATATTATATATTACATAAAGGGGATACATATAGGATATTATATATATAACATATATATAGTATATATTATATAGTATATATATATAATATATATTATATATATTATTATAGTATTAATATATATATCCCTCTTTTTATGTGAGATACTATACTATATATATATATAAGTAATATATATATATATTATATTATATATATATCCCTCTTTTATGTAAGATACTATATATATAACTAATATATATATAACGTAATATATCTTTATAAAAGAGGGATATATCAAGGACAAACATGTGATACAAGTTGTTTTAATATGATTTGCTGCTGTCACTTTCTTACAATGTAGGGGTCAGCAGTTTAGCTTCTCCTTAGAGGCGAGAGTGGCCCGAGGTGACAAGGCTTAAGGAATGCTAAACATATCTTTTGGAAGTGGCGTGAATGTCAAAATTGCGTGTCTTTGTGCAGATCATTGCCTGTCCTGTTGCTATGGGTGCTTGGTGCTTGTCTAACTTGAATTTAAAAATTCAAGTTAGACAATGATTACAAATTCAAAATTTATATATATTATATATATATATATATATATATATATATATATATATATATGTGTGTGTGTGTGTGTGTGTGTATATATATATATATATATATATATATATATTATATATATAATATATATATATATATAAATTTTGAATTTGTAATCATTGTCTAACTTGAATTTTTAAATTTTCGATTTATAGCCTTCTTGTAATTTATTTATTTTGTACAGACCTCGAAAATGCAATGAAGACATTACGAAACGTTGGGAATAAATTGATCCTTTTTAGCCATTGAGTTGATTATTCTTAATTACATATCATCAGTATTGTCACTAATTTGATTACTATCACTAATAATACCTATTGATTAAGCTTTGACGAATTTCAAAATAATTTCAAAACACACCTTCTCCCTCCAACAACTAGATTAATACCGCTCGAGAGGGCATTGCTCCCATCCCCTTTATGCACGGGCTGGTTACCACATTATCACTCAGCTAGCAAAATAAGAACTGCTGAACACCGCAGTTCCACATATTGTTTCAATTCATTTGCTTTTTTATACTTACAAAAAAATGGCAATAATTTTGAAGGATTACTGATAATCTACACTTCTTTTCGTATATTCATGTATATATTCATAATTTTGTGCATATATATGAAATCTATGAGGGGTGCTGCAGTTCCACAGTGTCTACTAACGAGCCGCCACTGCTTGATAGTGGCATATTCACATGAGTGTGAAGTTTTATAGATTTTTCCATAGCTTTCCTGAGTCTTGTGAGACTCCCCATTTTATGTCAAGATGCTTTTGGAGAGTGCCGCCAAGTTCATACGAACACCACTATGTTCTTTCAAGAACCACTGACGCACTTTGGGTGCCACTTGAAGCTTTGTTGAGCCTTCCATTTGCATTCTGTGTAACTTGCTTTTGCACTGTGAGTGCCGCCCTGTTCTGAAGCAAGTGTGTTTTGAGAACACACTTGCATTTTACCCACCTTTTGGTCCCACTACACTCGACTGAACAACCAAACCTCCGAAGTAGGCTGTTGACTGACTTCCCCTGATTGTGGCCTGTTGAGTGACAGTGAGTGCCTCATACAGAATTCGTAGCCTGAAAGTACTGCACTTAGATGCCATTCTGTCTCTGTTGGACAGTAGAGAAACCAAGCGTATCACTACGAGTGCCATCTTCTTTGGCACTCTTCATTCTACAGGGCCGACACATGTTTGGGCCCCCTTCACGAGTACAGCCTTGTAGACATTCTTTCCCCTCTCTGTCTTTCTGGCCTACATCTGCTAGCCTCCTTAGACCACAGTTACCTACGAAGAAGCAATACACTTTTACATGCAAGTTGAACAGAATTTTGGCATCCCTGATAAGTAGCTTGACACTGCTGCAGCTGGGTGGATGGATGGTTGGCTCCAATAAAGCCAATGGAACCCACAGATGAGACATCGTTTCCCTCAGGATTGCTTTTAGTGGAACCTTTTCTGATAGGCCAACCCCAATATACCTTAGGCAGGCTTCTGGTTTCCGCCCTAGTGGATCCGACCCATAAGGTCTCCCTCATCTGGAGGGACCAAATCCAAGCTGTGGCTGTCATCAACGGGACCAAAACCGTGATGTATACAGATATTGATGGGCAGAAAACTATGTTTCTCCTGGGCTGGTGCTGCTTGATAGTAAAAAGCACCCCAGAGCACCTGCTGTCAAACCCTACTACGGAAACGAGGCTGATTGCAGTTCCTCCCCAGAATTTATCTTGTGCCCTATCACTTGCGCATTGGATCCATTATAGTTAATAGAACCGGTACGGATTAATCAGAACCCAATGATCCACAAATAATGGCATTGTGGATCATTGGCTTAAGACAGGTCATGCTATTAACTGGGATCATTCCTTGATGATCTGGAGGGTCAAAGATCACCGAAAAAGAAATCTATGGGAGTCCAGCTTTATTGAAGGGACGTCAAAAAAAATGTAAATCTCCTCTTTCCTTATCTCTTTTGTTTAAAGAACATGCTGCCCAGATTAATAAACTGTAACCCCGCCCCCTCATTCTGATTTTGTTCATAAATGCCCGTCAACTTCTTTTATATTCAGCATGAACATGAAAATGCAGAGTATACTACGAAAGTTCACAGTCCTGGTCTCACTTACCTTTCCACCTTGGACTTGAGGGTTCTGAAGTACTTGCTCCTTCGTGCTACATTGGATTAATTTATATAATATATAATATTATATATTATATTATATATATATATATATATAGATATATATATATATATATATATATATATATATATATATATATATATATATAGTAGTATACATATATATATATATATATATATATATATATATTATATATATATATATATAGGATATATACATATAGTAATAATATATATATATATATATATATATATATATAGGTGGTGGATACTATATATATATATATATATATATATATATAGATATATATATATATAGATATATATATATTATATATATATATATGTGTGTGTATATATTATATATATATATATATATATTATATATATTATGATATATATATACTATATAATATATATATATATATATATATAGTAACATATTATATAATATATAATATATAAAATGACATTGTAGTTCTTGCAATCAAATTTACAATAATAAAATGAATATGTATAAAATTATAAGAGTACGTTAAAAGATAGCTAATACTTAAAAAAAAAAAAAAAGTATTAATTAAAAATTCGCTAAATGAAAACAATTGAGTGGATAAAATAAAATGAAGCAGAATGCAAATTTAAGTCACCCCCCCCCCCAAAAACGGGATGGTACAAAAGAACAGTTAATATACTAAGTCGATATACAAACCAGCAGGATGCAGACTAAAAACACAAAAGTGAGGTAACAGTACATTCTAGCCAAGGAAGGCTTATCTTAACAGAATATAAAACTTCTAGAATGTCGAGGTCTGTAGCAAACTGGGCAGAGGTAAAATAGAAAAATCATCGATATGTAAAGGGTGACCAGACTCCTCGCGTGTTTCCCTAATTGCACTATAACTAGGTCTTGTAAGATAATTGCCTGTACGAAATGACCTACCAAGGTGCTCAAACCATCTCATCCAAGCTGATCTGGTAGTTTTTCCGACGTAAGTGGCATCACAACCACTGCACTGCCATTTATAGATCAGATTGGAGCGAAGGCTTGTTGGTATAGGGTCCTTTAATTTTAAAGAAATTTCCTAATTTATTTTGTAAAGTAAAATATATTTTATATCTAGCTGAGGGTAACCAATGGACAAAAATAGAAATTAATTGCTTTTTTAGATCGTAACTATGAGTTCCAGTAAAAGTTAAAGGTAAATAAATAACAGGTTTCTTTACGTTAGCAGTAGTTTCGGGTTGTGTTTGTTTACATACAATTTGAAAGTTGTTTACCAATATATGTATTTACGTAATTCAACGGATAGCCATTGTTTTAATTTTTTAAGAGTGACCTTAGAAATTCCAATTCTTCGTGTAAATTCAAATAGCTAGAACAAATTGTATATGCTCTGGTAACTAGCGTAAATATTAAATTCATCTTATATTTCAAAGGTGTAGCTGATTGAAATTTAGGCATAAGACCTGTGAAAGTAGGCTTTCTAAAGACTGAAGTGTGAAATTTATTATTAAGATTTTTAACTTGAATATCTAGAAAGCAAGTGTATGATTATCTTCGACTTCAGATGTAAATTCTATATTTATATGCTTACTATTAAGGTACTCTAAAGACGAGGAATCTGGTCACGACTCTTAGAAATTAAGAATGTTTCATCAACATACCTCGTGTACAATAAGGACGTTAAATCTAAAGGGCGATCGTCTAACCATTTCCTCTCAATAAAACACATAAAAGCATTAGCCAGAGATGGTTCCATACTGGATCCCATACTGACACCATCAATATGCTTATATAACAAACTGTTAAACAAAAAATAACATTCTTGGTAGCTAGGATTAAAAGTTCCTTTAACTGAGACCTGTTGAACCGTGGACAGTATCATTATTATTTTTAAAACAGCTCGTTAGACAGATGTCAATCGTCTCATCCAGTGGAATTTGAGTGAAAAGAGACTTCACATCAAATGATGCCATAACACAATTATCAAAAATTACAGTTTCTTAGGCAGTTGATAAAATGAAAGGAGTCATTCAAGGTATACTCATTGTAGTTAACGGCGCAAGGATGGGAACAAGAAACTTTGCGGTATTATAGTTGGCAGTTCCAATAGCTGATAGAATAGGTCAATGGGCAGTTTTCCTTGTGGACCTTGGGGAGCCCATACAGACGTCCTGGTCTAGACCCGGACGCTTGAAGGCCATGAAAAACCTCTTTAGAGAAACAGCCAGATTATATAGTTTGTCTAATGTTCTATTGACTTTATCTTCTAAATGCACAATACATTTGAAAGGGTCTTTCTTAATAACGTGGAACTTAGTTTGATCATTAAGGATGTCTATCATTTTATCAACATACTCTGTTCTATTCAGCAAGACTACGCCATTGCCCTTATCGGGTTTTGTAACCACAATGGATGTGTCTTTAGCAAGACTTTGTAAAAATATTAAACTCGTCAGTACTAAGTAAATACTTGGTCTCTGGTTTATAATTGTAAAAGGACGAAAACGCAAGGTGTTTAAGAGTTGATCTGAAATAATCATAAGAGTAGCCTTTGGGATTGTTGGTATAAAAATTATGTGTTTGTAAAGCCTTAAACAAACGTTCCCAATTCAAGAAGTGTGAGTCAAAAACGTAACCTTTTAGACGTAAAAGCAAAAGTTAAGACCGCGTGATAAAAACCACTTTTCTTTATCAGTCAATGCACGAGAGGAATAATTAAAAATGACATTATCGGGAGACATGGACGAATCGAAATAACCTAAATTTTTTTCAATTTAAGGAATGCACATGAGAAACTTTTTCAATGGCTATTGGTATTGACTCTATTTATACAATTAGATAAATGAATGAAATCTAGACGAGAAACTGAATTTTCAACACATCAGTCACTTGGTTTAGTTTAAATGCAGTATGATGCAAAAGTCGCCGCTTACCGCGAATTTCTTCTTCCAGTAGTTTCTTCTGGTACTCCCGATAATGTTGGGTTCTGTGTAAGGTTTTGTTGTATAACTTGAAGTGAAGAAATTTTGGGATGAGTCCATTTCTCTCACAAGTCTCCAGGAAATGCAAATCACTGCGGACTTTTCTCAACTTATAATCTGTCCCTTGTACCAACCTAAATTGTTGAAGAACTGTAGGTCCATATCTTCTTCTGACAATCACAGCAATTGAAACACCAGCAGGGAAGCGCCATCTACATATCAGTAAGGACACCAAGGCCAAAACCCGGAACAGCATTTTGTACAACTTTATTGGGACATGTTTCGAGTAGTACTATCACTCGTTATCAACCTACAAAATTAAAATAAATGACATTGTAGTTCTTGCAATCAAATTTACAATAATAAAATGATATGTATAAAAATTATAAGAGTACGTTAAAAGATAGCTAATACTTAAAAAAAAAAAAATTATAATTAAAAAATTGCTAAATGAAACAATTGAGTGGATTAAAAATAAAATGAAGCAGAATGCAAATTTAAGTCACAAAAAACGGATGGTACAAAAGAACAGTTAATATACTAAGTCGATATACAAACCAGCAGGATGCAGACTAAAAACACAAAAAGTGAGGTAACAGCTACATTTTCTAGCCAAGGAAGGCTTTATCTTAACAGAATATAAAACTAATAGAATGTCGAGGTCTGTTCTATGTAAGGTGGTTATCTGTATTTGGCATAGATTTATTTAAATCCAATTTTCCTTGATAAACAGCTCTTTGTTTGTTATTCATAGAATAAATTTTATTTTTGTAGCTCAGAGTTTGAATTAATTGCCTACGTTAATTTGGAGCTGCCTCAGGGTGTATTTAAAAAATATTCTTTCAGGAAAGCCCACGGTACCATTATGACGATGGCGCCAAGGTAAGATATTTACAGGGTAGAAATGCCTTCATCGAGCGAAGTGGTGACAAACACAGATATATTTACATACATAAATATATATATTATATATATATATATATATATATATATATATGTAATATATATATATATATATATATATATATATATATATATATATATATATATATATATATATATATATATACTATTTAGATTCATGCTATAGGAGATCCTGAATGAGCTTCGTGTTCCGAATTAGTTTTCTCTCTTTTTTTCTTTTTGGTTAGTTTTCAATATTTCTCAATAAGAATCAGTTTCTAAAGGTGTATTTACCTGGGAGAATCTGAAACGGTTTCCGATAAAAGGATACTCATTATCAGGGGAACTTTCTTAAGTATGACAATTCTTTAACAGAAACATACATGTCTCCGTGCATTGTGATTGTTATACATGCGATGAGGGATGCATATCTACTCGTCCTCAATGTGGAGAGAATTCACCCCTAGAATAGATAATGAAGATAATGATATAGAAAGTAAGGGATGAAAATAGTGAATATTTAGCTGACATAGATATTATGAAGCTGATATGTGCAGGCTATTAATGAAATTAAAAAAATGGAGCTGCTGCAGGGCCTGATGGAATTCCTGCTATTTTGTTAAAGAAAGTAGTTCATTCTATCGCAAAGCCACTTGCAATATTATTAAGACAAAGTGTAGATACAGGCAAGATATATGATGAGCACAAATTAGCATATATTACCCCTACTTTCAAAAGTGGATCAAGACTAGAGGCAAGTAATTATAGGCCTGTGAGTCTAACATCACATATTATGAAAGTGTATGAAAGGGTAATGAAGAAAAATATTATGAAACATTTAATAAAAAATAATTTGTTTAATAAAGGACAACATGGTTCGTACCCGGAAAAAGTACACAAACCCAACTGTTAGTCCACCGTGAAAACATATTCAAAAATATGAAAAGCGGAAATGAAACGATGTGGTTTATTTAGACTTTGCAAAAGCTTTTGATAAAGTAGACCATAATATATTGGCGAAGAAAATTAGAAAACACAATATCGTTGGATAAAGTAGGAAGATGGTTAAAAGAATTTTTACACAACAGAAAACAGATAGTTATTGCAAACGACGAGAATCGGATGAAGCCAAGGTAATATCCGGTTGTGCCGCAAGGTACGGTGTTATCTGCAATACTGTTTGTTATTATGATGAAGACATAGACAATAATGTTAAGGATTCGGTAGTGAGTAGTTTCGCAGATGACACAAGAATAAGTAGAGAAATTACTTGTGATGAAGATAGGAACGCTCTACAAAGAGACCTTAACAAAGTATATGATTGGGCAGAGGTAAATAGGATGGTATTAACTCTGATAAATTTGAATCAATAAATTATGGAGACAGAGAAAGAAAGCTATATGCATATAAGGGACCTAATAATGAGACCATCACAAATAAGGAAGCAGTTAAAGACCTTGGTGTGATGATGAATAGGAACATGTTATGCAATGATCAAATAGCAACTCTGTTGGCAAAATGTAAAGCAAAAATGGGAATGTTGTTACGGCACTTCAAAACAAGAAAAGCTGAACATGATTATGCTTTATAAAACATATGTTCGTAGTCCACTTGAATATTGCAATATGATATGGTACCCACACTATCAAAAGGATATTGCACAAATAGAGAGTGTACAAAGGTCCTTTACAGCTAGAATAGAAGAAGTTAAGGACCTAGACTACTGGGAAAGACTACAATTCTTAAAATTATATAGTCTAGAAAGGAGAAGAGAACGCTACATGATAATTCAGGCATGGAAACAGATAGAAGGAATAGCAGAAAATATCATGGAACTAAAAATATCAGAAAGAGCAAGCAGAGGTAGATTAATAGTGCCCAAAACTATACCAGGAAAAATAAGGAAGCACACAGGACATTAATCCACTACGCACCAGCATCGATAATGCAGCGTCTATTCAATGCGTTGCCAGCTCATCTGAGGAATATATCAGGAGTGAGCGTAGATGTGTTTAAGAATAAGCTCGACAAATATCTAAACTGCATCCCAGACCATCCAAGATTGGAAGATGCAAAATATACCGGAAGATGTACTAGCAACTCTCTGGTAGACATTAGAGGTGCCTCACACTGAGGGACCTGGGGCAACCCGAACAAGATGTAAATTGTAAATTGTAAATTGTAAATTGAGAAATTGGTGTGTGCGCGCTCGACCATGAGAGAGAGAGAGAGAGAGAGAGAGAGAGAGAGAGAGGCTGAAGGAGACAAATAAATGGGGTGGGGAAAGGAAGGACAGAAGAGGAAAAAAGAGACAAGGGAGGGAGTGAGGAAAAAAGAGGAAGGGAGGGAGGGAAAAATGAGAGTAAGTGAAAAAGAGATAGAGGGGGAGTGAAATAGAGTGAGGAAGAGGGACGGAGGTTAAGAAAGAGAAAGAGTTACAAGGATTAGGATGTTTCAAAAACTTATCATTCGAATCAAGGAGACATCTTGTGATCGCTCACTTATCTCTAGGAGCAGATTTTACTATTCATTCAGTGTCTTAATGATATTGTCTAGCTTCCTTTTAAACCCTTCCACATTGTTGCTGTTTACAACTTCTGGTGGCAGTTGTAAACAGCCACCAGAAAAAGTTCCCACAATGAGATGTGTTATATCTCTTCAGCTCTAGTTTCCATGCATTAGTTCTTGTCTGGTTTTCATTTAATGTGATGAAGTTACTGTCCATTTTTTGCTATGCCTTTAAGTATTTTGAATGTTTCTATTGGTTGTCCTCGCAATCGTCGTGTTTCTAAGTCATATATGTTTAGGCTCTCTAGTTGTCTTTGGTAACATATTTGTCTGTGTGGCTCTTGTTTGCACCCTTTCTAGTCTACTTATGTCCTCAGTGTTGGTGACCAAAACTACTGCATATTCAAGATGAGGTCTAACTATTGATGTGTAGACCTGCAGCCAGTTTCCTTGTTTCTGCTTTTGAACTGCCTCTTTATGTATCCCACTAATTTCTGTGCTTTCTTTTCAGTTTTTATGCACTGTTTTGTGGATTTTACGTCCTTGGTAATAATGACTACAAGGTCCCCCTCTTGTTCTATACTATTAATGTCATCCTTAAGCAGCATATAATTGGTATGAGGGTTGTTAGTTTCTATTTGTAACACTTACTGAAAAAAAAAAAAAACAAGAGTGGCCCAAGGACAGAACCCATATCTGCCCATTCTGAATCTTCACCGTTTATTACGACTCTGTTCTTATTAGTTAGTTAGTCTTCCATCCAGTCTGCTATTTCTCCTACAGTTCCTTAAGCTCGAAATTTTGTCATTAGTTTATTGTGTAGAATTTTGCCAAAGGCCTTTTGGAAATCAAAGTAGAGTATATTTATTTCTTTACTGCTGTTATAAATAAATACCAATCACATAATGAAAAACTCTACTTTGTCTGAAGCCAGGTTGAATATAAAGGGGCAGAATCACTTGGTAAAATAATATTTACAGAAGAAAGCATTAAAAACATACTAGAATAATTAAACAAGTTCAAATCTCCTTGCCCGGATGGGATTCATACAGAAGAAATGAAAGAGTTAAAAGAGGAGATAGTTCCTCTCCCATTTAAACTAAAGAAAAACTGCAGAAAAACGAAGGGCACCAAAAGGATGGTAACTAGGTAATGTGCCCCAGTTTACAAAAAAGTGTCCAAGAGAAGAGCCAGGAAATTATAGACCAATCTGTCTAACGCCAGTTCCTTGTAAGATTTTTGAGTCAATAATTGCAGATCAAATTGTGGATTACATTAATAGAAACAACCTGTTGTTAAACAGTCAACGCGGCTTCAGACAAAACAGAGTTTTTTCATAATGTGCTTGATATTTGTATATGATATATAACAAAGGGCCTCCACCTCTTTTATTGAGTCTATCCTTTTCTAGCAATTTATATCCTATTATCTAGTACTCTCCTGCAAAGTCTCTTGTTGCCTCTTGTATCAATGTTTATGTGATACCTATTATGTGTAATTATTAACTTGCTATCAATGCTTTGAAGAGATCTACTTTTTTCCCAAATAGATTGTGCATTAAAATATGCCACTCTAATAGACTTTTCTGTCTTCCCTTTTGTCCTCGGTGGCTTTAGTAATTTCCCTTATTTTCACTGTTTCCAGCAATGCTGTTCCTAACCAAATATTGGGAGCTTTCTAACTTCTTCCCTCTAATGTTCAGTGATCTAGTGTGTGGTGCCACGGTGATATATACAGGGTTGTTGTTCGCTGTGTGTAAAAATAGTTATAGCCTATGAACAGATATGTTGAGTCCGGATTAGAGCAGTGTAGCTCTTAAATTATGCACTTATGTGAGGGCCTTGAAGCCCTTAGGTTTAAAATTTGGCTGGTGTTGGTTTTTGAGGTTTTTTGCGTTGTAGATTCCCCATTATATATTAATGATATTTTGTTAATTCTAGTGCCTTTATTGTAAGCTGCATCCTTGCCTATTTTTATATCATGTTTTATAAGTATTGTTATTAATTAGACCATTTTTCTTTTGCAGATTTGTATAAAATATTGTATCTCTGTGGATTGATTGTTATTGTTTCATTATGTGATTATTTCATATTTTAAGTTTATTTGAATTTGAATTTAAAATATTAACTTTAACATAATAATTTTTTTTTTCAGTTTTCTATCGGGAGAGGAGGTGTCATCTTGTTGTCATTTAATTACATTTGATTAATGTTATTGGTAAAATATTGAATGTTAAAAATATTATATTAGTCTGTTATCTTGGTTTCCTCCTCTCAGGTGCTTTAATTGTTTAACGTTTTGGGTAAGGACTCTGTTGTTTTTGTTTTTTTTCATGTTTTGAAGGTGTGTGTGGCTTTTCTTCCCAGCCCCCTTCCCCTCAGGTGACCGAGGGGTAGTGTACTACTCCTGGCCCTGTGGGAGTTTGAGACAGTTGTTCTGTGGACCTTTGCCTGCCCATTTTATTGACTTGCTTTGACCATTGATTTGATACTGATTCCTGTTTTGATGATATTTACATTTTGCACATATATTTTTGGATTCGCACTTGCCTACAGCTTTAGTATTTATCTTCTGTTCATCCCGTTATGCCCTTGGTCCAGCTATTAAAGCCAAGGGTACCTCGCGATTGATTGGGCCCTTATCTTCCAGCCAATCTGTGTTTTATATATATATATATATATATATATATATATATAGTATATATATATATATATATATATATATATATATATGTGTATATATATATATATATATATATATTATTATATATGGTGTAATATATATATATATATAGATATATATATATATATATATATATTATATATATATATATATAGATATATATATTATATATATATATATATTATATATATATATAAAAGATTATATAATAAAAGAGAGAGAGAGAGAGAGGTGGATTTTACCTGAATAATCTATATATATATATATATATATATATATATATATATATATATATATATATATATATATATATATATATATATATATGTATATATATTCTATATATATATATATATATATATAGTATATATATATATATTTTATATATATATTATTATATATATATATATATTATATATAAATGGAACAATTTCAACAAAACTTGGTAAACATATAACTTAGCATTTGGGAAAGAGTACTTTGAGAGTAAGACAGCAATGACAGGAAGGTTGGGTTAGAAGGGGTGGGAAGGAGGTGACAAGTAAAAATAAAAAAAAATGACAGATACTAGTGTCTAATTTACGGTTCTCAAGGTCGCTGAGATAAATAGTGACACTCCCGATGTCCTTCAAGTCTAAATTCAGCTCAGATAGATAGAGGGGTGGGAAGGTGCTGACATCTATAAGTAACCGAAAATTACAATTATTAGTGTCTAATACATGGCTTGAAGTCGCTGAGATGAATAGTGACACTCCAATGCCCTTTAAATCCAACTTCAACCCCAATTGAAATGGGGGGTGAGAAATAGTGAAATATAAAATGTCTAAAATGCTAGGCAATGTAACTGAAGCAACTATCTTAATAGGAGAGAGAGAGAGAGAGAGAGAGAGAGAGAGAGAGAGAGAGAGAGAGAGAGAGTAGAGGGGGTTTGCGAGAGAGTTTATCGGTTGTCATTCAGAGTTTTCCTAGGCAGCGAGGGTTTGTCAGCTAGTCAGGTTATATGAGGCTATAATTGTTCACACTACCAACACCGTCTCTGAGGGAGGCCGGATTCAACCAAACCCATTCCTCGTACTTCTCTATAAGAATATACTCGTATATTATGTTCTAATCCTTCCTGATTTTCACAATGACACTAAAAATGAAACAGTTGCTCAAAATGTTTGAACAGTTGTTTTTTTTTTTTAAATCCTTGTATGTCTTGTTTTAACACTGAATGAATAAAGTTAAAATCATGATCGTTTAATGAATCGGGAAATATTTTAATAGAAGGATTCTTGGCATTTGGCTTATCTTCTTACAAATTCCGTTCTACCAGTCAACTGAGAAAGGACTGCTATACTTTAGAAATATGTTAAATTTAACAGTTTTAAAAGGAAAGGCATTGAGGTACATGTAAAAATCATTACAATAAGTTGCTCATGTACACATTTGGTGAATCTAGACAAATAGTGAAATATACCAAGCGTTTTAAAGATCCCGAAGTAACCTTAACAAAATCTCAATACAAAGTAAAAACGAAAAGAATCGTTGGAAACTTGCTAAAACTTGCAAAATTAACCTCTGGGACCAATAGTTATGTCGTTCAAAACCTATTCACTGGAGTTCACAGAACTCTCTCTCCTCTCTCTCTCTCTCTCTCTCTCTCTCTCTCTCTCTCTCTCTCTCTCTCTCTCAAAACACATAAACATCTTTCATAGAAATAAAATTATATAAAAAAAAATCGGTTTTCTTTTGGAGCAGATAGACAACACTATTTGGAACATTGTATATCTATAAATAGAAAAGCAATTATGAAGCAATCTCTGTTACCGTTACTGGTGTGAATAAAGATTCCAAAACTATAAAGAGCTCGACCGGAAATTATACCTGTGACGCATCTACAATCTTTCCATTTCATACTGAGATTTTCTTGAAGGGAACAATGTCTTGCTCTTTGTTTGAATATCTACACTAATAATAGTGTTGCACTGAAAAAAAAAAACTCCACAGGAAATTCCACTGGATTACTCCAGGCTTCCGATCATAGCTGCCATAACAGATGACTTTGTCTTTTCAATGCATTTATTTAACGTAAAGTATAGGCAAAGATATTTCAGTCATGTCATTATTTTTGTTTTCTATTTATTAACTGAAGCTATCGTAAATATCCTTCGTCCTTCAGTTATAGCACTATTTCCATTAATATATGATGCGAATATATATATGCGCAATACTTCCATAACCATAGCCGTTCCGTACTCTTACACTAAAGGCTCCTCAACAGCTCGTCGAACCCCTCGAACACACTTAGTTACCTATCTTGCACGCATTCCTTAATGATACTGCTTTCGTTAGACCTATCCAACCCCTCCCTAGGTCTTCCTCCCTTTCTCTCTGCTGACATTTTGGAATTGTTTACCATTTTTACCAATGTATCAATCTATCTATCTATATATCTAAAGTTCTTGGCTTTCTCGCCTTTCCATTTTCCTCCGTGGCATCACCTTTATTTATACATAGCATCACGTTTTATATATTGATTGATTGATTTGTTAGTTCTTACTGGCGTCGCAACGACGAACGTTTTATATACTTCGTGATCAAATTATTCATATAAATAACATAACATACTATATACATACACAAATATATATATATATATATATTATATATATAATATATATAATATATGTATATATATATATATATGTAGATATATATATATATATATATATATATATATATATATATATATATATATATATATATATATATATATATACTATATACTATAGTATATATATATATATATATATGTATATATACATATATTTAAAATAAAATTTTTAAAATTAAAATTTTTAATTTATATATATATTATATAAAATATATTATATATATATATGTATATAATATATATATAATACATTATATATATTATATAATTATATTTAACATATATATCTCATATATATATATTATATATATATATACTATATATATATATATATATCACATCATATACTATATATAGGGGAAAGTGGGGCACAGAGGGACGAAATAATCAAATTAATTGCCAAAGATTTCTTTTCAATCATATTTTAATTAAACTTTTGCATAATTTGCATCAATCTATATACTTCAAAGTGTAAATAGTTCATTACCCTATGATTAATTCTTCATAGGTAGAAAAATACAAAATAAAAACTTTTCAAATTGTCCCACAGTGCCCCATATCTGGGCAGAGTGGGACAGACCATAGGACACAGTGGGACGCAGTTCAAGAAACATTTATGAAATTAAAATTAACCTCAAAATATAAGTATGAGCTTTGCCTCTTTGTTTTGCCCCTTGATCTTGGTTCAGGCAATACAACTTTTATGTCTTTAATAGCCACAGAAGCTATATCAGGCACTTGGGAATACATAAACTGTGAGGTTTTTTCTTTTCTTCTCAGGTAAGAGACCTTAAAATCTCCAGTAAGATCTTTAGTTGAAATTACTATTCCAATATAGTACTTCTTAGGTGCAGTGCGAAATTCCACTAATACAAAGTCACTCAATTTTTATTCCCTTTCTAGCACTTTAAAGGCATGGGGATCAATTATCATACTCCCCTCCTCAGGTACGTCATCAGATGAATGATCAGAAGGAATAGGTTTCTCATCAGTGGATGAAGTATCACCTTCTAAAAAATGCTTGATCTTGAGAAGTATTTTTTTGTCTATTGATTTGTAAGAGTGTTCTTTTTTCCTGGGGTGTCTGTGACAATCGTACTTCGACCTTTCTTACGTCCTCGTTTTGATTCTTTTCGTGGATCAGCTTTGGGATATCCTCGGAATAACTGAGGGCTTAAGAATGATTGTGGAGGTACCAATTCTCCAGATGAACCAGCTCCTTCGTCTAATTCAACTGTTGTATCAGTTAACTCATTCCCTTTGGTAGACCTGTCATGTTCAGTAAATCATTAACATCTAAATGGAAATATTGCACTTTTCCTGAATCCTGATAAAATGTTTGAGGGAGTCATGGATCGTTGGTGAGCAATGTTGACTATTCCAGCAACATCATAGATCGTTACTGGGACACCAGGCTTTTGTAAAAGGCGTGAGTCCATGACAGAGTAGTGATGAGCTTTAAATGATGAGTAAACTCCCACATCAAGAGGTTGCAGTTTACGACTACAATGTGGATGAAGAGTGAGAATAGTAATCCCCTACGCTTTTGCTAAGTCTAGCACTTTGAATGGATAGATGTGAATCGTGATTATCATATATATATATATATATATATATATATATATATACATATATATATATATATATATATATATAAACATATATATATTATATTTTTATATATATATATATATATATATATATATATATATATATATATATATATATAAAGTTGGGGTTTCCTTTGATGAACAGGTGTGTTTTATAAAATGTTGTATTACTTGTACAAAGAGATCATTTGTCATCCAACCTGTTGGGTTTGCTAAGCCAAGAGTGCCAGGGGGAGCTTCAATGATCATAAGTGATTTAAAGATTGTGCGAGGAAACACCATGGCAGGAGGGATGCCAGTACCTAATGTGTTAATAATGCAACATGCTGAAACATGTGCGCCCTTTTCACTGCTTGTTTTGCTTGATTTACTTACTTAAAGCCTTTCTGTGCGAGGACCATTCGTGATTTCTGGACTGTAGATGTAGTAGTTTCGTCCAGATTGTAAACTCTAGAACCATCTGCAAAATATTAATATCTACCATATAACTTCTCTAAGCTTCGCAAAAAAGTTATCAATATTATGTTTGTTGAAAGAAGTTGATCTTGAAAGGCCACAGACTTCTGGTTTTCCAATACTAAGATCAGGGTGTCTTTTCATAAATCCATAGAGCCAGTCTTTCCCAGCCATTTTGAGTATATTCCGTGATTATGGAAAAGTTTTACCGTTTATAACTGCCATTTCGTAAGCTAATTGGCGAGTAGATTTTGTTGACAGGCCATAATTCAGTAATCGTTTAGAATCACTTCTTCATTAGATGTGAACACAGACCTGCATTCATAATTCGGTTGCATTCGAATAATCTCTCCTTCTTTGGTATTTTTGGCTTTCTGGACATATCTGGAAAGAAATGTAGACCGAAAATTAAATGTTTAGGATAGATCTTGCTTGCCAATGAGTTTTTAATAATTTTACTTTTTTTTTCTTTTGTTATGGTCGAATTATTTCTTTACTACCCGGCACCCCACCGCGGCTATATTTTTGTATGAAATAAGAAGTTTTGTAGAAAAAATAATTGTATGTTGTTATGCCTAATTCCTGATTTTATAAGTTTTTAAACCAAAAAATATTATACTGATTTGCATTATTAACATCCACATCGGCGACACTTTCCCCCACCCCGACTCAGATCGGGAGAAAATAAGAAAAGGGGAGAAAAATTGTGAGAAAAATGAAAAATTGATAGAGAAAATTAAGAGGAAATTATCAAAAATATAAACAAGAGAAGATATGAGAGAAATATGAGAGAAAAAGGAAAAGGGAGAAAATTGAAAGAAAAATCAACAGTAAAATTAAAAATTGAGAGAAAATCAGAGCAAAAAATAAAAAATATAAAAAAGAGAAAATGGAGAGAAATTGAGAGAGAAACATAAATATAGAGAGAAATCACGAAAATGAGAGAAAGAGAGAAAAAGAGCGCAAAAAAAAGACAAAGAAAACGAAAAAATCAACATTGTCTACTATGGTTTAAAGTCCGTGAGAAAGCAGTATACGGCGTTGTGGCTGTCAATATAACTCATCTTTGGTCCAAAACATGCCACTTTAGACCTTAGTAAACTCCGCAGGATGTTCGCTTTTGCCTTTTCCTACATCAATTTAAGATTTTTAAATCTACGGACAACACGTTCCCGCTTATAACTAAAAGCCACCATGTTTGAGGGTTAGACCACTCACTTTATGCTTCATAGACACACACACACACACACACACACACACACACACATATATATAATATATATATATATATATATATATATATATATATATATATATATATATATATATATCAATAGAGGGATCCACAGTAATATCCTTGTTTCTCTAGATATAATATATTTATACAAAGCTTAAAGCTTTCGTCCATCCTCCTGTGGACTTGATCACTAAGCTTAGTGATCAAGTCCACAGGAGGATGGACGAAAGCTTTAAGCTTTGTATAAATATATTATATCTAGATAAACAAGGATATTACTGTGGATCCCTCTATTGATTTCTCAGAAGCACGATACAGTGTTTATATATATATATATATATATATATATATATATATATATATATATATATATATATATATATATATATATGTATATATTATATATATGCATTGTTTCAAATGTCCTTTAATATCCAGTTCTCTTTGCCTCAGAATTAATATATTTTCATATATATGTTAACCAAAAGGGAATTTTTTATTTAAGTTTAATTTTGTCTCTTGTGGGTTCGAACCAGTTTCAGCGGACTGAGGAGAAATCAGTGAACTTTCCCATCACCGAATGCACATAATATATATAATATACATAATCCAACGTTTTCCCTCACAAATGCACTATGTGTCCTTACGAACTTTGCTAACGCGACAATTTCATCGATCAGAAACGACCGGAAACAAACCCCTTACATAGATCTCCGTGGAATGCCAAAATCAACATCTCCCAGAATAGTGCAAATCTCCTAGTAATCAACTCCAAAGGGAAAAAAAGTCAGATACCGAACTCATCACAGCATTATCAGCAAAAATCCACCTGTGAACACCTCAGGTGCTTCGAACGGCACTATAGAATTGTCTAGTCAGACTTGCAACATCAGAAAACCATTATTCTCCAAATATTTTATACTAACACCATATAAGCACATTTCACAAAATTATCTCCAAGATATCACCAATGTGTCCAAAAAATTGTCCTTAAAACATAACTCCCCCATGACATTACCCCAAGTATATAAAACAAATTATCACCTATTCGGAATAAACCTCAGTAAACCACGATTCAACAATTATATGCCGCCAAAAAGAACCACTGGTGAATATCAAAATGCAACACCTCCATAAAACCACAATGCAGTAGTGTCACTCGCCTCCATTAGCCACAAAACCTAAAGAACCACAATACCCCCACAAAAAAAAATCACCACCAAAGATTAATGCAACCCACATATCACCATATTAATAACAATACCACTCAGGCAAAAAGAATATTCCCCTCCATTTCACAAGGTTCCACACATCACCATATTCCCTCTATTTCACCAAAAACCACATATGGAATAAAAACAAGTATCCAAAAAAATATCATTACACCTCCAAGCAGGGTAATAAAAAATGAAACTCCATCCACAAAAAATGCACTCAAAGCATCTAGCTGATACACATGAAAATATTGCCACATATCTCCTCTCACAAGGGTTTCCATTTGCACCAAAATAACTGCAAAAATAATTGAACTAAACATAGCTCTCACCACCATAGACATAAACTATGGACTATCTCCAACAAAATAAAATATCACATGGCCAAAAAAACCATATCTCCAATTCTCCAGTAAAATAACCTCAAAAAGCCTCTCTAAGGAGCTCAATGTTACAGTTAGAAACTATAAACTTTTTATTTAGCATAACTGCTGAAAAGGGCAAAAACTTGGCAAAAAATTGCCGAGAATTCTAGAAAAAATCCTCATTGTGCCATAACTCATTACAACAAAACTCCAAATCCAAAGTGTCTAAACAAAGGCTTCCCCATATTCACAAACATCACCACCCTTAATATTCATCACAAGCACCCATATTAGTATCAGTATCACCAAATTCACCACCCGTAAATCATTGTCACATTCACCAAAATTATTACCACCTTGAACTCCCATAGAATCCCCATAAATATCTCCCGTAAACAATTCCCTGTAATAATTCAGCCGTTTTATGCTTAAGTGGGAAAATTTCTACTATCCTTGTAAGTTCATCTATTATCACTAACAAGTACTTGTTCGCATACCTAGACTCACAAAAATTTCCCAGGATGTCCATATGTATTCTCTGAAAAGTTTTAATCGATATAGGATACGATCCTAATTTGCATGAAGTTATCCTTGCAGGCTTACATGCGTTGCACACTGTACAATTTCTCACAACATTTTCCACATCTTTCCCCATGTTTATCCAAATGTATTTAGCACGAACCTCATCATACGTTTTTTATATTCCCAAGTGTGGACTACCGAACCTGCAATGAACTATATCCAAAACCACTGGAATTAGGGCTTTCGGAATTACGATCTGTGTCGTATCTCCTTTACTTTCACTGGTTCTCAATTTATATTTAATTTTCCTAACCAACAGATTACCTTTTAACTCCAAACCCGAAAAAGGGAACTTATAACGTTTCCTGACTAATTCCCCTCTAAGAAACGCTTTTGTGCCTGCTAGAATCTTGTCTTCATCTTGCCTTAGCTCTATAAGAGATATATCCCATTGTATAGCCTCGCTAGTGACTTGCTAAAATCTGGAAACTTCAAAATGGGGATTCGTTAATGCGTCCTTGAGCTTTTGAAAACTCTCCACCTGGGGTTCCTTCCATTGAAATTGAATGTCTTCCTGCAATACATCAGTTAGGGGAGCTGCTATATTAGAGAACCCTTTCACAAACCTCCTGAAGAAACCGGCAATACCAGGAATGACTTAATCTCTTTCTTTGATCTGGGGGTGCGAAAATTCGCTATTGCTTTGACTTTATCATTATTTACTCTAACCCCTTCCTTAGATATGACATGGCCTAGATATGTGATTTGCTTTTTCAAGAACGAACAATTAGCTAGCTTAATTTTCAATCCCGCTAATCTAAGCCTCCTAAGTACTTCTGTAAGCACTTCCAATATGTCATCCATATACACAAAAACATTTTTGGCCAGTAACCCGTGTAAAACTGTGTTCACCAACCTGGTAAAAGTCTTTGGACTGCCCGATAAACTGAAAGGCATTCGCATAAATTCATAGTGTCCCTTGGGCACTGAAAAAGCCGTATATTCCTTGCTACTTTCACTAAGAGGGACCTGCAAAAAACCATGCACCAGATCAATTGAGCTATAAATATTATGTCCCCCGATTTCAACAAAAAGATCTGGTATGCACGCAACTGGATAGCGGCCAGGGATCGTCTTTTCATTTAAACGTCTAAAATCGATGCATACACGGACAGAACCGTCCCTCTTAGGCACCAGTAACAAGGGAAAGTTGTAAGGAGACACGCTAGGTCTAATTATTCCTTCTTCCTCCCGTCTATTGACCTCTTTCTCTACCTGTTCTCTAATTTTGAAAGGTATGCGGTATGCATACACGGACAGAACCGTCCTTCTTAGGCACCAGTAACAAGGGAAAGTTGTAAGGAGACACGCTAGGTCTAATGATTCCTTCTTCCTCCCGTCTATTGACCTCTTTCTCTACCTGTTCTCTAATTTTGAAAGGTATGCGGTATGCAGGAATATAGATAGGTTTTGTGCCACTCTCCAAATTTACCTTATGCTCTAACATATTAGTCAGCCCAAATTTATCACCTTGTAAGGCTACCGTATCCCCAAATTCTGCCAAGAGCTCGCTTATCGCTTCAACATGTTCACTATAATCCGCATTAGCTGCATGTTCTCTAAATATTCGTTTCCTTGATTGCATTTCTGCTTTTGAAAACTCTGGTTTCCTCTTTACGATAGCCACTGAACCAGTATCACGACTCCAATCTTGGAAATCCAATATATATGTATTCCTCTGGTATCTCCTAACTGTATCATTACAGTATAGTAATTCTAACCAAGTGATCCCATCCTTGGATACATTGTTCACCGATGCCGTGCTAATAACACTTCTAAGCCTCTCGTTATTTTTAATAACACACACAGCCGTAGGTTTTCTCACTTCCCTCAATTTGCATTTTACCACAGACTTTGAACCGGGCATTAACACAATATCCTCCGATAAAACACCTCTATATTTGTGGTTAGTATCTCCCTTTTCCACCATCCCATACACATTACCACCCTTAGTGCCATTACCAGCATTGTTAGTATCAGAAATAACATCAATATTAGTATCAATATCCCCTACCATAATATCATCACCACAATTGTTATCACCGTGAACTCTGATAGAATCCCCACAATCATTTCCCATATCACCAATGCGGGTTTTAATATTACCACTCTCCGTAACTCCCATATCACCGCCATTAGTATCACCGAGCACATCTTTTTCAACAATCTCCATATCCTCCGTTCTAATCACATACCCATAAGGAAGAAAAACACCAGGTATTCCAACTGTTATCCCCTTAACACCCGCATGGATCAAAATATTGTGTCTCCTACATGCAGGATGACCCAGCAAGAGTCTGTTTCCCAAAGCAATTCCTTTCATTACCAAAAATGGTTCTGTTAGTGATAATAGATGAACTTACAAGGATAATAGAAATGTTCCCACTTAAGCATAAAACGGCTGAAGAAGTAGCTGTAGCATTTTTCAATGTTATCATTTGCAGATACGGCTCGCCCGAAGTTCTATTGACCGACAATGGTAGAGAATTTGTGAACAAAACTTTGGAATGTTTAGTGGAAGTCATGGGGATACAGAAATTAACAGTTATTCCATACAGATCTGAGGCTAACGGGTTGTGTGAACGAGAAAACAGAAAAAGTGCTCGAGGCTCTCAGGAAAGCTGTAGGTGGTAGAATTTTGACAGATATGTTGATGTTGTTAGACATGGTATTAACACTAAGGTTAGTGATTCCATTAAAATGTCTCCATTTGAAGCTTTGTTTGGTTGTGCAGCACAAGGCACATTTGATTTGCTAACTATACCTCATCATGGGGAGGATATGATCAAGGCATTGGTATCCACAGCGAGAGAGAGACATGCTTGTCTCAGCTGTAACCTCGAATCCACAACCAGAGAGATGGTACATAAAAGTATTAGTAAAGGATCTGATCCCAAGATCAATGTCGGAGACAAGGTATTTCTAAAACTTAACCCGAGAAATGAACTGAACTACAAATTAGGACGAAGTTTGAAGGTCCTTTTAAAGTCATTGAGGAAAAAATTGGAAACAGATTTGTAGTCTTAGAGGAAAAAACAAGTTGGTCGAGGTTAACACATATCTCAAAATTGAAAAGAATTGGTTGTGGTGAATAGTGTATTGTCGCGCAATTGCGTTTTCTTTTTTTTTTTGCTGTCTGGTTTTTGCAATTTGGTGGTGAAATGTTTTAACGTTTTATTTCTCTGTTTCATTTCCTTCTACTGTTTTTTTTTATTTTGCGCAAATCTCCTGGGTTTTGGCTTAAGATCCCGAGGTTATTTTACGTGGGAAGTTGTTTGGAAATAGGGTGAATATTTGTTTTAGCTGAGAAACGTAATGATAAAGATGTGATAATTCCTGTGTGTATTAGATTTGGGGCTGAATTCTTTTGGTGTTGTGACTATTGGGGTGAGTGATACTACTGCATTATGCTTTTATATAATTAGTGTAATGTCGTGGGAGAGTTATGCTTTAAGGACAATTTTTTTTGGGTGGGACCTTGGTGGTATCCTGGTGATAAGTTTGTGCAATGTGGCTGTATGGTGTTAGTATGAAATATTTGGAGAATAATGGTTTCTGGCATTGCAAGTCTGACTAGACAAATCTATAGTGTGGTTCGAAGCACATGAGGTGTTCACAGGTGGATTTTTGCTGATAATGCTGTGATGAGTCCGGTTGCTGATTTTTTCCTTTGGAGTTGATTACTCGGAGATGTTGACTATGGCATTCCACGGAGATGTATCATGTAAGGGGGTTATAGTGTCTTCCGGCCGTTTCTGGTCAATGGGATTGTTGCGGTAGCAAATTCCGTAATGGTACATATTGCATTTTGAGGAAAATGTTGAATTATATGTTTTTTCTTCCTTTATGTGCGCTTTGTAATAGGGGAAAGTTCACTTATTATTGTTGTTATTATCTTTCTTTTTCTTTCTTTTCCTCTGAGAGATGTCGTAATTGATGTTAAGCTCTAAATAGCATTTCTATTTTAGATAGGAGATAGAATTTGTCGCGGTATGTGAGTTAGAAGGGGTGTTCGGCATTATATTTCATGGAGGTTAGTTATATAAACAATAAAAGGGGTTTTTGCTGTTAGACATTATGGGTTCTCTTTTGATAGTATGTTTGTGAGATATGGGATTACTTGTGAGGATTCAGTGGGTAAAGATTATATTTTGTTTAGTGAGGAATTTTTAGTATTTGACTAGGAGATTGAGTATATTAATTAATGATGGATTTGTGGGTAAAGCTAGACTTTAGTTATTCTATGATCATGTAGACTAAGTTTAAATACAGACACACAATGACTTTAGAGAATTCCCAATTTCATGTGATTATGATGATGGAAACGACTTTGTTCTACAGTACCAGAGGTCAAGTCAAGTCTACACACGAATGGCGATTCTATGGACTGCCTTTGCAACCGATGAGATGTTGTCGGTATATCATCTCAGGATACGTCCTGGGATAAATCAGGAGTCTACAATCTTCTATGAGGCTGGTGCGAGTAGCACTTGCATGGAAGTCACGGGATAGTTCCTTGACAATAGGGTGGTGACCACATTTCCTCCAGTAGAAAACGTTGCATCTACAGTTTCGCGACAAGGGGGTGTTGGATACACTCATGAGGGTCACAGACGCTGAATAATGGCGTGTGCCGAGTTGTTTCGAGGTGGTTTACGTACTCGACCAGCGTCTACAACTATTCGTCGAGTTCTGCTTATCTTAGTGACGAGGATGAGTTTTTCATCAATGAACATTACACAATTTGTGCCCTAGGAGTTCTCAAACTTCTGTGCACCCGGCGAGGCACAAGGGCTTCAGGAATGGAGGTAGCCCTAAATCTTGTGGCAAATTGATACATTGTGCATTAGTTGCTGATGTGGTGTGCAACACAAGTGCACAAAGGGCATAGGCTTGTGTTAGTGAATTACTCGTGTCAGCTTTCCTCGCTTGGAGACAAAGGCACACCCAGAGAGCACCGTAGAGATAGGTCCCTTGGATGAAGGATTTTCATGTGTGCATTTTTGAGGAAAAGACACATTCCTTTGTGATAAGAAGAAAGACGGTCAAGAAGGACACCAGGTGTAGAGAGGGAAAACCCATCTCAAGGTATGGCACATATTTAAATGACTTAGAAACAGTTGCCTTTGAAATGAGAGAAGTGTGCAGTGTATACCTTTATTTGATATTGTATAATAGGAAATATAATGAATATATCTTTGTTAGAGATAGGTCCCTTGGATGAAGGATTTTCATGTGTGCATTTTTGGTAACTGCTCAGACTGTTGCCACGGGCGGTTTTGAGGCGTGGTGGGTATTTACATTCGTTTGTACGTGCATAACAGGTCTGGCCGTTCGAGGCACTTGAGGAAAAGACACATTCTTTTGTGATAAGAAGAAAGACGGTCAAGAAGGACACCAGGTGTAGAGAGGGAAACCCATCTCAAGGTATTTGCACATATTTAAATGACTTAGAAACAGTTGCCTTTGAAAAGAGAGAAGTGTGCAGTGAATGCCTTTATTTAATATTGTATAATAGGAAATAAAATTAATATATCTTTGTTACAGATAGGTTCCATATCATGGTACTAGAAACAGGATTCTCTAAACTTGACTATTATAATCTAGCAGTTGACATTTTGAGCCTTGGAGAGATTTCTTACACTAAACCAGGTAGAGTGGAATGATAACTTATAGTTTTCTTTGTGGGGTAGACTTGGGTTTTTTTTAATCACCATGACTTATTAATCATTTTGTTCTATATTATGTTCATCCACTTTGGGTAATAAATAGTGTATTTTTGTATTCACGTATTATTGTGATGCGTGTAATGACAAGTTAAATTTCTGAATTAGTGAATTCGATAGTTATCGAGCTTACATTATAATATAAATGGAGAGATTATGGTTTAAAAATAAATATACTAATGTGTATATATATATATATATATATATATATATATATATATATATATGTATGTATGTATGTATATACATACATGGGCGCCCGCACACATGGGCAAAAGGGGCACTTGCTCCCTCTGAAATCCTGGAAAAAAATTTATATGTTACATTTATTACATTTTACCACATCCCTTTGTTTTCCTTCCATTTTGCAATGTTTTCTTTCAGTTTAAGTAAATTAAAGGTATCGTTATGTATTTGTAAAAATTTTTATACAGTATATAACTGCTTTGTTCTTTCCATAAATATTTGAATTCAGCTGAGCAGTAAATAGAACTTTTGAAAAAACTCAATTTATCATTGTATTTTCTTTCTTATCACGTCTTTCATTACTTAAATTATTGATGCCAATAATTTAAGTAATGAAAGACGTGATAAGAAAGAAAATACAATGATAAATTGAGTTTTTTCAAAAGTTCTATTTACTGCTCAGCTGAATTCAAATATTTATGGAAAGAACAAAGCAGTTTATATACTGTATAAAAATTTTTACAAATACATAACGATACCTTTAATTTACTTAAACTGAAAGAAAACATTGCAAAATGGAAGGAAAACAAAGGGATGTGGTAAAATAAAATGTAATAAATGTAACATATATAAAAATTTTTTTCCAGGATTTCAGAGGGAGCAAGTGCCCCCTTTTGCCCATGTGTGCGGGCGCCCATGTATGTATACATACATACAGACATATATATATAGGTATATATAAGTATATATATATATACTATATATATATTACTATGTATACACATTAGTATATTTATTTTTAAACCATAATCTCTCCATTTATATTATAATGTAAGCTCGATAACTATCGAATTCACTAATTCAGAAATTTAACTTGTCATTTCACGCATCACAATAATACGTGAATTTCTCATGAATTGCTTCTCAGATCACTCGAAAGAATCAATTGCAATTGTGAATATCCTATATTAAGATATCACATAAGCAATAGTTTTCTTGCATAAGTTATTTATTGTGCATCAAAATCTTGCAATTCACTGGTGCACTTAGTTTCTTCCAGGAAAATTGTCATCCAGCACTGGGATTTTATTCAGTACTTGTTGCTATAGAAGTTGCATTAGTTTAATGTATTTATACCTATCAGTGATAATTCTTGAATAAAAAGGATGCGACATCTGAACTGCATTCATAATTCATCAATAATATGAATTTCTAGTATTCCACATACTCTCTCTTATAAACACAATTAAGTAATCATTAATAAATCCAGAAAACAAGATGAAAACGAATTCAGAAGGATAATACAATCACTTCCTTTATCAATCTCAAATTATTTTCCTCCAACACGGACGCAAACACGAAATAAAATATCGAACAGTTTAGGGACACATCAAAGTTCTCGAATAACCTTAACCCCACCTTTGATATAAAGCGAAACACGACAGGATATTGAGCTTCCTCAGTTCCTGTTCGTCCTGTGAAATGCTTTTTGTTTTTCCGGATATACGACCACAGAGGTCAAT
>NC_087200.1:41988909-42038909 GCF_015104395.2 Macrobrachium nipponense
TTGCAATCATTTTGATATATAACACACTGTAAAACGATAAAAGCAACACAGAGAAAATATTATCACAAAATGATGCATGAATTCGTAGCACGCGGATGTAAAAAAATAATTTTTTAAAAAATTCACCATAAATCGAAATATTGTTATAGAGACTTGCAATTTGTTTCAAAATGAAGGAATATGATTGAATATTACGATACTGTAAGAGTTTTAGCTTACAAATGCAGTTTTCGACCATTTCGAACGAGTTAAAGTTGACCAAATGTCGAATTTTTGTTTAAAATTTTTTTATATGCAAATATAAAAAAAATGAGAAATGCTACAACCTTCCAATAATTTTTGTTATATTGTGCATGTTTTTGCGCAACCCAGCATTTTCATAATAAAACTCTAAAAAAAGCGTAATATGAAAAGGCTCAAATATTAGGAGAATGTGACCTACGCGTTTCCGAGATTTTCGGCCGAGAATCGGCGCGCGGACGGAATAAAAATATTTTTTTCAAATATTCACCATAAATCGAGATATTATTCTAGAGACTTGCAATATGTTTTAAATTGAAGATAAATGATTGAATATTACTAGACTGTAAGATTTTTATGTTACAAATGCGTTTTTTACCATTTCGGTTGAGTCAAAGTTGACCAATCGTAGTTTTTTTCGTACTTATCGTACTTTATATGCAAATATTTCAGAAATGGAGAAAATGCTACAACCTTTTAATATTTTTTGTTATGTTTTGCACGTTTTTTTATTTTGCCGCACCATTTCCATATATAAACCTCTAAAAAAAGCGTAATATGAAAAGGCACAAATATTAGGAGAATGTGACCTACGCGTTTCCGAGATTTTCGGCCGAGAATCGGCGCGCGGACGGAATAAAAATATTTTTTTCAAATATTCGCCATAAATCGAGATATTGTTCTAGAGACTTGCAATTTGTTTTAAATTTAAGATAAATGATTGAATATTACTAGACTGTAAGATTGTCATGTTATAAAAGCGTTTTTTGACCTTTTCGGTTGAGTCAAAGTTGACCGATCGTAGTTTTTTTCGTACTTATCGTACTTTATATGCAAATATTCCAGAAATGAGAAATGCTACAACCTTCCAATATTTTTTGTTATGTTGTGCATGTTTTTGCGCACATTTCCATATATAAACCTTTAAAAACAAAAAAAGCGTAATATGAAAAGGCTCAAATATTAGGAGAATGTGACCTACGCGTTTCCGAGATTTTCGGCCGAGAATCGGCGCGCGGAGGGGAAAAAAATATTTTTTTCAAAAATTCACCATAAATCGAGATACTGTTCTAGAAGAACTTGAAAATTTGTTTTTTAAAATGAAGATAAATGCTTTGGGGGAAATATTACTAGAACTGTAAGATTTTTATGTGATTTAAATGCGTTTTTGCGGACCTTTTCGGTTGAGTCAAAGTTGAACCGATCGTAAGTTTTTTTCGTACTAATCGTTACTTTATATTGCAAATATTTCAAAAATTATAAATGCATACAACCATTCCAATATTTTTTGTTTATAATTGGTGCATGTTTTCTGCGCACATTTTTCCATAGATAAAGCCCTTTAAAAAAAAGCGTAATATGAAAAGGCTCAAATAATTTATTGGAGGATGTGACCTTAACGCGTTTTCCGAGATTTTCGGCCGAGAATCGTCGCGCGGAGGGAAAAGAATATTTTTTTCAAAAAATTCACCATAAATCAAGATATTGTTCTAGAGACTTGCAATATGTTTTAAAATGAAGATAAATGATTGAATATTACTAGACTGTAAGATTTTTATGTTATAAAAGCGTTTTTTGACCTTTTCGGTTGAGTCAAAATTGACCGATCGTAGTTCTTTTCGTACTTATCGTACTTTATATGCAAATATTTCAAAAATGATAAATGCTACAACCTTCCAAAATTTTTTGTTATATTGTGCATGGTTTTGCGCACATTTCCATATATAAACCTTTAAAAAAAGCGTAATATGAAAAGGCTCAAATATTAGGAGAATGTGACCTAAGCGTTTCCGAGATTTTCGGCCGAGAATCGGTCGCGCGGAGGGAAAAAATATATTCAAAAAAAACACCATAAATCGAGATACTGTTCTAGAGACTTGCAATTTGTTTTAAAATGAAGATAAATGATTGAATATAACTAGACTGTAAGATTTTTATGTTATAAATGCGTTTTTTGACCTTTTCGGTTGAGTCAAAGTTGACCGATTGTAGTTTTTTTTCGTACTTATCGTACTTTATATGCAAATATTTCAAAAATGAAATAAATGCTGACAACCGTCCAATATTTTTGTTATATTTTGCATGTTTTTGCGCACATTTTCCATATATAAAACTATAAAATAAGCGTAATATGAAAAGGCACAAATATTTGGAGAATGTGACCTACGCGTTTCGGATATTTTCGGCCGAGAATCGGTGCGCGGAGGGAATAAAAATATTTTTTTCAAATATTCACCATAAATCGAGATATTGTTCTAGAGACTTGCAATTTGTTTTAAAGTGAAGGTAAATGATTGAATATTACTAAGACTGTAAGTAATTTGCTTTGACCCCCTAAAAAAAAGATAGAATAATTATATATATATATATATATATATAGATATATATTAATATATATATATATATTATATATGATATATATATATAGATATATATATATATATATCATATATATATATATATCATATATATATATATATATAATAGTATAATCTATATATATATATATATAATATCTATATATATATATAATATAATTTTTTTTTTATTCATAAAATATATATATTACATTCTTCGATTCTGGTACCAATACATAAATAAAAGGAATGCAGGTGACACTTCTCTTTTTCGCATACAATGAAATGTCTTATTATTATTTTATCATGCACACATTCAGCAGGGGCGTCGTCAGCAGGGGCGGCGGCAGCAGGGGCGGCGGCGCAGCAGGCCGGGGCGGCGCAGCAGGGGCGGCGGCAGCAGGGGCGGCGGCAGGTCGAGCGAAGTTGGTCCTCCTATCTGCCCTTTCCTCTAGGGGCAGATCTGCAGCTCGGGGCAGGGGTCAGTTATGGAAGGCCACTCATCGGGATCGAAGTTGATGAGGGCATTCCCGGCTACCTCTAGGAACTGTATGTGGGTCAACCTCGGAAGATTGTCACCGCGGTACCCACAGTACAGTATGTAGGCATTTTGGAGGGCCAACTGAAGGATGTATTTGAGGAGCTTCTGTGTCCACCTTCTGGTTCTCCTGGCGAAGGGATAGTACTGGATGAGCTGATCAAAGAGATCAACTCCTCCCATGTGCCTGTTGTAGTGCCCAATGACAGTAGGCCGCTCGGTACGAAACTCCTCAAACACAACTCGGCCCTGTCGACGTGTCTTCTTCCGCTGTACGATCTCTTCTTGGATGGGTTCATGACTCGTCGTAATCATGGGACGAGTCGGACACCCTTCCAACAGATGACGAAGACAGCGCCCTTCCGCCGCCACTCTGTCTCTCCTCTTGCCAGGTGTTGCGGATGACTAGCGAACCTCTTGAGGACATTCGGGGCCCCACGCACCAACCGAAGGGTACCACTGACGTGAACACCTGCTTCATACAGTTCCTGGGCCAGGGATACCGAGTTATAATAACTATCCATAAACAGGTGATATCCCTGGTTACGGAAACGTCCCACAAGGTTGAATACAGTGTCATGCAGCGTGGAGAAGACCCCGGTATACACTGAAAAGTCCACAACGTATCCAGTGTTGGCCTCGGTAATGAGAAAGAATTTCACACCATATTTCTTTGGCTTCTTGGGGTTATACACTTTTATACTAAGACGTCCTTTGTAAGGCATCATCCCCTCATCCAAAGACAGGTTCTTTCCAGGAATCACGAGATTACTACACCGCTCACGGATATAATCCAACACTGTACGCACTAAAATGACGCGATCACTGTTATTCCGGGGTATGGCCCTTCGGTTGAAGGCGTTGAAGTACCTGTCCATTGCCAGGAAATTATCACGGGACATAACGCCAGGCACATTCGGCATACATAAAAAATAATTTCTCCTCCAATATTGCCTGACGTCGACAGCAGGTGTCATACCAAAATAAATGTGGAGCCCCAAAAAATGTGCCATGTCAATGAGGTTGCAACCCCGCCAGTAATACGACAAGGTCGTCTTCAGCTCTATACCGGCAGTACCGAGCGTAGTCCACCGTCTCGTGTACCAGGTATTCCAGCAATTCCCGCGTCAGGAAAAGCTGGATGAACCCCAAAACAGTCAGGGGTACTGGTACGGTCATCCCAGGGGTTGCCGTGAAGGGGTGCATGTTAGGAGGGGTGGGGTCCTTCGTCCACCCCTCGTCACTCTCCGACGACCGACCTTCACCTTGGCTGGCGCGACGAGCCGACCTTCTACGTGCCCGTGCGCGCGCACGCGCACGGGTGCGGGCACGATGCACACTATCCCCCCCCGTTGGCCCATCACCCTCACTTAGGCCCTCACTTTCTGTATCGTCCTCTGCGATGAAACTTGAGCCCGTATCCCCACCCTCCCCCTCCTCCTCAGATTCCCCCTCGTATGCACTGAACCCACTGAATTCGAGCTCACTTTCGGGATGTGAGCCTTGAACGGACATTGGGGGCCAATATTCATCCTCACTTTCATCGGGACTGATGTCCTCATCACTCGATGACCATCCGCCATCAAAATGAGGACTTGCGACATGTTACCGATCAAGCTCCGAAAGATATTCGTCTATGTCCCTTGGTTGGAGGCCTCCCAAATGCCTACGAATGCCCCTAAGGATGCCCACATGCTTCCTAGGGGTAACCAAAGGCATACGATGTGTTCCCGAAACACTTTCAGCCACACGTGGCCGCACAGAACGGCCTTGAGGCGCGGGGTCATGCTGGGTGCTTGGCCCCTCGCCAGCATCCAGGTCCAAAACTCGCCTTACACGATCCCTTCCGACGGGTAAAACGCGCCTTTCACGGTTCACACGTCGTTGAGACATATCTACGGAATGACCTGTAGCAATTACAAATGCCCAACGTCTCGCACAAGTCCAGAAAAACACGCTTTTCACGAAAGATCGCTCTCGGATGGTGCGCTACTGATGCTGGCTGGAGCGAGAAGAAGGGATATCGCTCATGCGCACCTGGGTCACGCTTCAAAACAAAACAAGGCCTTGATCCGTGAACTCCCAGCATTCCCCAAGGCGCGTGATTCAAAAGTTTTAGGCTGGTAGGCCTATAAGTATTTTTCCGCGAATTTTAAAAAAAACTTTCGTATGTCGACGTAAAATACATCCAGTCGGCACCCGACAGACAATTTATCTCGACGTAAAATACGTCCAGTCGGCGTTTAAGGGTTAATGGACAACTGCTTTAACACTAAATCAAATGGAAGTCACGTGGTTCATACATAAATAATTCAAAGACAACAGGAATTGACTCGTGAAACACTTGATAAGATCGACATGGCAAAACAAAGTAAATAACACTAACAATTACACTACTGTTAGGGAAATACAGCTGATGAAACAAGCCCTCAGTGATACAGACATGCTAATGAGAAATCTTTACTTAACAGTGAGTAATAAGATTCTGGCTATAAACTCGGGGTAACGTGAAACATCCTACATGAACGACAGCTCCACAGGCCTTTTTGGCACCTCTTCTGCAGGTTTTTCTTTTTTTAATTCATTGATTCTAAAATGTGTGGTTATTTTGCCAGAATTATGTCCAGTGTGGTTTAAAATTAGATCCAGTCATCGTTAACAACATAGATATTGGGATTCATTAGCTCCACATCATGGTCTGTAGCACTACAAGACGACCGTAGCTCATGATAAGCAACATCAGCGAAATACCAGAATGATCACTCTCAACAACAAACCTTACATTAAAAGGACGTGAATATGAAATCAAAATGATAACATGCCTGTGATCGGTCTAGGTTGGATGGAGGAGAACAACCAAATTGACAATGTCTGAGACAATTCCCCTCTCAAACTTTTATGTTTGGATATCAATGAACTCTTCTAACATTTGGCGAGCTTTTTCTTGCTTAATCTGTATCTAGAATATCATCCCAAACTATGCCTGCTTCTCACGAGTCTTGTTAAAAATAACTTTCTTCGTATGAAAATTCGGCTAACTAAACCTAAGGGTTCAAAATTGGACACTAATAAAGAAAGGATCCTACACTCCATAAGGTTACTATTCCCTGCCGACTCCCATAACCCCCTACAAGGTTTTAGACTCAATTGATCTCTATACCTATCCCACACCATTCCCAGCTGGCTCCTCAGTTTCGATTCTTTCATCAAGGCAGGGTTGTTACTAGCCCTCCCAGTCAATGACATGTGAGCCTCATCTAATAATGTTTTGACAGTTATGTACTTTCTCCACATTTCTTCTTCCAATCTGTAAGTAGCTATGTAATTATCCACATGAAATTATTTAATGATCTCCTCTTTCCCCCTCTCCTTAAGGTGTGCCCTAAGGGCCTGTTGGAAAAGGTAAGGGTTAGTTGTGATGCTGAAGACCACGATTTGAAGGCAAAAGTAGCCGCTTGTGTTGACATCTTGTACCAGAGGAATCGTGTGTGTTTAGCATCGCTGGGATCAAGCAGAACTCTATGGAAGGTCTGAAATATCAGAAGTTAAGGTGTGAGGGTAATGTCTGAATTTTATCAACAAGTCATACAGAATTTCAAAAATGTTTGGCCCGTGGTATGAACAGTTGCTGAAGGAGTGTACGCCTTTTGATTTGGAAGAAATGTTAAACACAATGTGGAGAGGGGTGGTCAAACTTTGTTTCTTGACCCCAAAATGTGGCATGTAATAACCTTCACTTTGAGCGTTGGGGATATCTTCAATAAATCCTGCTTTCAGATAAGTCTGAGGGACTCTCATAAGTGATTCTGTATTCAAGGTTCTTCTGAAATTGACTCTCTAATGAATTCAACTGATCAATTTAGTAGCTAGTATTTGGTTGTTCTGGCCAACAGAACGGAAGGCTTACTCAGTACCCTTGATAAGTTTTGACAGTGCTTTGCTTTACTTTCTCCATTGAGTCATGCTTTGATATAGAATATTGCTCATGCAGAACAATACTAATGGCATCCAATTTCCACCATATGTCTACATTGGGTTCATGCTCAAGCAACCTGCAAACACGTACCGTTCGAATAGTTGATGTATCAACCCCTTGGATGGCTCATTGAGGGACCTTCCCATATGGTGCAATTCCATGGTGCATTACAAAAACAATGACTATCGATCTTATCATCTTTGATCTCTGAGTCAGCCATTTGACACCATCTGATCAGCAAGTGTTGTTTCATATTGTTCAAGCCTATATTGTATGTAGGTGGACCTACATCATCATGTACTATTACCTTAGTTCTAACTACCCTATTTCTCATATGTATTTTATTGGCTACTACTTCTTATTTCCCATTGATGATTTGTGAGCCGAAAGGTGCTATGGTTAAGGAAACCCTCTCTACTACTAGCAACCTCAATATATTGGTCAACCAACTGAATATGAAGCTTTGCTGACTCCCAGTATAAAAAAACATTCTAGCTCAAACCTGTTGATTCTGGGCAAATAAAATGGCTGTCTCTGTGGGGAACAATGTGGCTGGTAAATCTGTGGAAGGATTATTGTTAACTACTTTGGAATTTACACAATTTTTCTTAGGCCTTTTGTCTGTTCCTGATTTTATTTTTGTTAGGATGCACAAGATTACATGGTTTATTTTGACATTTCACGGGTTTGGAAGTTACATTGGCATGTGAGTGATTCTCTACATTTGCACTAGTGTTTTGCATGGGACTCTATTCTCGTATATGAGGCTGTGATGCCGCCAATTACAGTCTGTAGTTGCATCTGTTAGTACACTGCTTGTTACTATAACCCTGACTCAAGCAATTGAAACACCTCTGTGATAACACTAATTGCCTTTTTTATGCGGTAATGTTGTGTTTCATACAGTTGTAAGCTGAATGCTCCCCATTACAAAAGAGACACACTGTGGCCTAAGGTGTATGAGACTCAACTTCCTTTCTGTGATGCACCATCTTCCTGGTGTTTAATGAAAAAAAGTCAAGCACTTCTATGAATTCACCTAGATTGTAATCCCATTTAAACAAATATTCTACAACTTTCAAGTACAAGTTACCTTTAAACAGTTTCTGATTAATCATACTCATCAACATGCTTTGATCTAATAATAATTTGCTTAGACGTTTGATTTCTTCAATTAATATTGTGAGTTCAATCCTAAAACAGTGTAACCTCACATAGTTGAATTTTGGCACACATATGATAGCTAACTGCTGATGCAAAATGACTAATGTCTGATGTTGGTTACCTAAATGACTCAAAGTGAGATCATAATTCATTGCAGTTACGCTCAAGGCTTTCACACCCTTCAATGCCTCCCCTTCAAGAGCTCCTAACAGATAGGTGAATATAGGAAGGTACTTTATCTAGATTGCTTCAGTTATTAACATGGACATCAAACAATTCTCTGAATGTTACGAACTTACTTATTTCCACATTAAACAACAGAAAGGGGAGCTCCTTTAATTTAGGCAACCGAGCCTATTGCAAGAGATCTGATTCTATAAAGGAGAAGTGCAACAGCTTGAATAGCTTCATCGCGTGTTTGTCTCAGTTGAGTTTCGGTATGAGCTTCGAGTTTAGTCATGAACGTGAGATACAACGTTCATAACTGTTGTTCGTCTGCATGAATACAATCTACCAAATTTTCATATACTGACGTGTCAAGCATCTCTAACAACTCTCATTGAGCTCTAATCAGTAAATCAGGGAGGAGATTGTGCAAGGATCAATCTGTGTCAGCCATTGTTCATTAACGTACTTAAAAGTCTACTTCAAGTAAAAGATGAAAACTGAAATTACTTTTCCATTTTCTTCCCTGCACTGAGTGAGCCTCAATATTCTATTGAGGAAAACTTCACTCACATGGGAGTCAAAGTGTACTCCATCTAACCTATAGGCTACTGAATTCATTGGCATGTGCTTCACCTTGTAACAGGAGCGCTTCAAGAAATACCCCTTGACTTGGGTGATAGAGTTCTTTACATTTGCATTGTATTGTTCAGAGTTGATATTGAACCAATTCAGCAGATTGCAATACTTATCATGAAAACCTTTTAGCCTACCCCAGACTATTTTGGAGGAGTCCACAACCATATCATTTCTTCACTTGATATTCCCTAGGACTTGTTGACTTAGGCTATCCAGTTCATGAAACCAAAAATATCGTGATTTCGCCCCACGACTGGACTCTGATTCTCTGGATCGTTTTGGAGAGAGATAGCCTAACCTCTCGGCACTGTCAACAAACCCAAAGCGAAGATCAAGTGAGAAGGTACTGATTTTTACAAGTTTTATTACAGAAATAACCCATCTTTACCTTAGTATGCACAATTAAACAATTGATAATACATTAGTGGACAACTGCTGTGACCCTAAATTAAATGGAAGTCACGTGGTTCATACATGATGAATTCAAAGGCAAAAGGAATTGACTCGTGAAAAACTTGATAAGATCAATGCGGCAAAAAAAAGTAAATTAGACTAACTGTCATGGTAAGTGAAGTAATATATATTAAAGGAAGGGGAAATGCACCTTCTTCGAGTAGGTCTGCAGCGAGGAGGCATTTGTGTACATGTTGCAGGCGCCTGTTCTCATGATGGTTCGAGAATCGCCAGGTGGGATATGGAACTCAACAGGCGCCGACGTGTCGTTAGAAACGCAGCGTATTTTGAGGCAACATTTCGCCGAGATCCTTCTAGAAGGTTCCTGTCATCTCGGGAGTCTGTGACGTTCGCTGGTAGGCCCCACCCCCAGATCGCCTTATATATACGACTGATGAAGTAGGAGAGATCAGATCAGCAGAGAGATCATTGAGATATCACCAGAGAGAGATAAAAGAAGAAGGAACAGATGAAGGATGAGAAAGGAAGAAGGTGCACGAGAGTTTGATTGGAATCGGGTCAAGTTGTCCAGTCAGAGAGTGAGTGACAGAGACATTTCGACGTTGAGCAAGCCTTCAGAGAAGAAACGTCCTACAAGGTGGTTTTGAGGAGCAACCTGCCCTTCGAGTATCAAGAATGGACATTGTTTTCTGCAGTACGAAGTCAAGAAGACGTTTATAGTTATACAGCCCTCCTGAGTGAAGCCGTCGCTTCAAGTACTGATTATCAACAGCTGCAAAACTGGCCTGTAAGTATTTCATTACCTCACTGTTTCCCCAGTTCACATACTGTAAGATTTTACTTTTGTTATGTAAATAGGAGAAACCATTCTGCATTTATCTTTGGTAGAGCTTGTAAATAAACTTTTGGTCTGTTTGAGTTTCTTTCTATATTCGTATCCCCAGTTTCAACTGTTGGTGTTGAATCCCTTTTGTTTATTATAATATCGAACCTGTAGCAGACCTCGGGGGTCCGTGACACTAACAGTTTCACTTATGGTACGTAAATGCCGTTGATGAAACAAGCCCTGACTGTTAGAAAAAGGCTAATGAAATTTTTTTACATCACAATGAGTAATAAGATTCTACATAGCTATGAAGTCGATGTGACTTGAAACGTTCTACCTAAATGATGGCTCTGAGGGAATGCCGAATCTCACTTAGCAGGCCTCATTGCATGCAAGTTTGTCTTTTTTGTAATGCAATGACTCTAAAATGGGTGTTCAATCTTTTTTGTTTATTATAATATCGAACCTGTAGCGGACCTCGGGTGTCCATGACATAATTGGCGACCTTGCTAGGCTATTCGGCACCGTAACATTGAAACAGGGAGAATATAGAAAGAACCAGAATGAATGCGATAGTGAAAGAGTTGAGTCTGGTAAGCTTCTAGGTCTAGAGGGGAATGATCTCCTTGAGTATGTTGAAAGGAAAGAAAGAGAAAAGTATGAGAGAGATGAAAGAGCGGCTGAGAGAGAGGAAAGAGTAGCTGAGAGAAAAATGCAGCAAGAGAGAGAAGCAATGAAAATGCAGCAAGAGAAAGAGAGAGATAAGCAATGAAAATGCAGAAAGAGAGAGAGAAGCAATGAAAATGCAGCAAGAGAAAGAGAGAGAAGCAATGAAAATGCAGCAAGAGAGAGAAATGTTGGTAATGCAGCAGGAAGAAAGAAAGAACGTATGCATGAGTTGGAAATCGCTCAGTTAAGGCAAAGTACTCATAACAGTCAGACAGGCGAGAATGAAAATGAAGCTGATAGTTTAGGTATGAGTGCAGTGTTGAAATTGGTACCAAAGTTTGTAACGAAATATTTCATGCGTTTTGAGAAGTTAATGGAAAGAGTAGGTTCTCATAAAGAAATGTGGACTCTATATTTACAGTCTGTTTTGAGTGGTAGGGCACTTACCGTGTATAGTTGTATGTCTAAGGAGGAATGTGATGATTATGATATTGTGAAAAAAACTGTTCTTAGCATGTACAGGTTAGTACCGGAGGCGTACCGTAAGAAATTTAGAAGTTTGAGAAGGGACGAGAATATTACGTATGTAGAATGCGGTAAGAAGTTAGAAAGGCTGTTTTTGATTGGTTAACTTCCGCTGAAGTTGAGGATTTTGATGGTTTGAAGAACTTATAGTGTTAGGAAACTTCAAAGATAACGTATTCCCTGAGATTAAGCTTTATATAGAAGATAGGCAAGAAGTATATTTTGCAGGAGCTACTAGGATAGCAGACGAATATAGTTTGACTCATAATTTAAGTGTCAGTGAGAAGCGAAATGATCCTTCATCTGATAGAGTACAACGCAGTAAAAGTTTCAGTTCTAGTAATAGCAATGTGAGTAAAAGTGACCATTCCTGTTATACATGCGGAAAACCTGGTCATACGTCTAAGGTTTGTAAGACTAAAGTGGCATCTAGTGGCTCAGAATTAACTTGTTTCCGATGTAATGGGAAAGGGCATTTAGCGAGAAACTGTGCAGTAGAAAGGAAGGGCGTTAAGAAACCAGTATCTCTAGCTAACCTTTCGTCAAGTAGGAATGATGTGATGAGAGAAACTAGGAAATTTACACATAGTTACTCAGTTACAAGGGGAACCAGTTGCCCTGCTGTCTGACATTTTCTTTTCTCACTAAATCGAGAATGTAAGAGAAGATTTTGTCAGGGAAAATGGAGCTCACATTTTCACCATACTTGTCAATCCAGGAAAGATATTATGTTTTGTAGTTTGGTTAAAACATTTGCTAGATTATTCTTTAGTTTATTTGCCTCATTGGTAGTTAGGAGAGTTTTGCAGAGCCATGCGTGGATTTTAACCATAATCTCACTAAAGCTAGATGAAAAGTGATTTGATTCTGTGATAGACAGAAATGCAACTTTTTTGGGGAAAGGGACCTTTTATGGGACAGATTAAAATTATACTATCCTTACATGCACATGAATGCTTTGGAAAAATCTAAGAAAAAAACAACATGCATTTCAAACATTCATAATTCCCTCAACTACACAAGTTGCATCTGTTGTATCTCTCTATTTCTCACTCTTTATCTCAGCCATATGACAGTAATTACAGGCCAAGTTAAATCTGACATTTAATATGGCCCATACCAAGATCGACACCAAATACAGCAGAACTAGGACACAGTACCCTAGATTAAGTTAGGTTGATTGTATCCCTGTCATTATCACAGTCACATACTGTTTGTTTGGTGTTGTTAGTTAGTTTTTACATTTTGGGAAGACTGGTCACCCTAGGCAACAGCTTTTAGTGAACATCGTCCTTGTAGTTTTCTGAAATGAAAATTATCGTGCTCGTTTTGTCTGTCCATCCCCACTTTTTCTGTACGCCCTCAGATCTCAAAAGCTATTGAGGTAAGAGCCCAAAAAATTGGTATGTTGATCATCCACCCTCCAATAATCAACATACCAAATTCCAGCCCTCTAGGTTAAATTTAACCATAATTATGCTTTTGGCAACGATACAGGCCAGGCAACCACTGGGCCATGGTTAAAGGTTCACGAGCTGCAGTTCATACAGTGTTATGCCGAGAAAACCAAAGGATGGCTCCATTTTCGGTTGCATTGATTACACGCTGTACAGAAAACTTGATGGCTCTAAAGAATGTTCAGGGCATTTTTTACATGCTTATTTCTATTTACAGGTATTTCCTCGACGATTTTTTTTTTTTTTTTTTTGTGTGTGCAGGCAGTTATAATCAGTGCTCCAAAATCTTGCCATATATCCTACCATATATTTGAAACTACTGGAACTAAGTTTACTACAAATGAATAGTATATAATGCTGACATATTCCAAATATATCATTCGCTAAGTCATTAAATTCTGCGTATCTATTTACCTTGCATATTTTATTTAAAGAATCTAATCGCACATTAGCGTAGCGCCCATTAAAAGGAAAAACACAACATATTGCAGCATCGCATCCAAGTTCTCGCAAAACACGAGTCCGAACCTTTTAGTAAAATGATCCATGAAAGGATATTACTCTTCTTCAGTTCCTGTTCGTCCTCTTAGGCGGAGACTCCTCGCTAGTTGGAGACTTCCAGCCCGACATGGATCTCATGAAGGGGAGATCAACTGTCAGTCAGTAATGACTTCGATGTAAAAAAAAAAAAAAAAAAAAAAAAAAAACAGCACTGATGTTTTTATTCACTGGCAAGAGCAGATTGCTTTGTCTTGCAGGTATCTGTTTTCAAGGAAAGAAATACCTAAAATGAAAAAAGGGAGAAAAAATTCTTGATTTTTTTATATTCAGCATTCAAATTAGGCAGAATGATTGTTTTGATTTTCATTTCTCATTTTCCTTATTTCTTATATGCAATAGTATTTTCAAATTCTTTTATCAATTTTGTTATTTTCTACTTACACTCTTTCAAGGAAACTTGCCCATTCAACGTTTTTATGCACACACAGAATAAGATAGTATACGCCAATTTTGATTATTCAGGAGATAAACGATAGGTCCTGACCTCTATTATTGTGCTAAATATATCGTTATCATTCAGTGAATTTACGAATGCTTCAGGAAATCCATAATCCAAATATTCATTCTATTGCTACTCTATATCTTTCTGATACATTACCATGGTCCCCGAAACATTCAAATGTCAGCATTAGAAGGGCCTCTCGCCACCAAAAAGAAAAACTTTTGAATTATAAGGCATCAAAGTTTATGAAATTCAACTTGCTCTTATTTCTCTATTTTGCAAAATAGAAAGTTGAAATTTGAACTCCTTATCTTTTTTTTTTTTTTTTTTTTTTTTTTTTTTTTTTTTTTTTTTTGGATACTATTCTAAACTTTGATGGCTTATATCTCGAAAATTCTTTCGTGGCGATAGGCCCTTCTGATGCTGAACGCGTCTTGTATCGTAGACTACGATGGAAATTGTAACTAGGATTTGTCATAGTACTCCTCTTCATATATTTTTCGTTCATTTTATTGTTGCGAAGAACGGAAATCATATTGAAGTAAGTTCAAATAGCCTATGAATATTTGTTTTGCTGATTTGTATAATGAAAATATTTATGAAATCTAAAAAGTCTGTTTTTTTTTTCTTTTCTTTTATTGGTAAATGAATGCTCTAGAATTTTTTTTTTCTAACAATGAGAATAAACCTGACTTATGTCAACTGAAATATAGGTTTTATTTTTGCGGCAGTCCAATTTTTTATTATGTTGTTTACTCCTACGCCTTACTCGTTAAATTATGCCCTAAAAACGTATTGTTAGAAAGAAAACAAGTGATAACTTTCGGGTAAATTATTGGAAACGCTTTGAGCTCTGAGACCACAGATATAGTCAGGTAGGAAGATAAAAAAAAAAATGGACTGTGGAAAAAAAACTGCAAACAAAAGGACAACTCTCATAATGTAGACCCGCCGCCATTTTGAATTTGTGAATATTCTTTAATGCTAATGAAAAATATATTGTACGTACCTCCTTGAAATACTATTGATACACATTTATTGTGACTTAATACCAGTTAATAATCACTGACTACTTTATTTTCATATTTTTGTACTTTTACATCACGGCACCACATCCTCTTGATGATCTACCTTAATATGAGAATGTCACTTCCTATTTCTTGTGTAATGTGTCATCTGCCATATAACATTAATGCCTTATCATTACTGCAAATTTTTTCTGTCCCTTGAAAATGCGCGTTTTGGACTTATCTTCTTATCGAACCCAGAAATTTGGAAAATAAAGTATTCAGCCTATAAACAGAATTTTCTCTTAAACTGTTACGTCTTGCTTCATGCAGCTCAATAATTCCATAGGAACAAACTGATGAAAATAAAAATTGTAATAAGAAAATAGGTAAAAATTATAAGAAAATTGTAAGAAAATAGTTAAGAATAACAAAAATAACGGAAGTCACCTCCCGTAATATTCTTGATAACCCTAAATTTACCTAAGACCCAGTCTCTCTGGGAGACTTTTATTTACTTCAAACTAAATTATTTCTATTATCCAAACAAATGCCATCAAAGGTAACGAATGTGTTTGAAGAAGCAGCAAGAATAAAGTAGGGGCTGAAACTGTAATGTCCGTTGAAAGCCATTTTCTACCGAACGACTTGTTAAGATTAATGACTGAGTTCTGGTAGCGTAGGCAGGAAATTGCATGTACTAGAGAGAGAGAGAGTAGTATATATAATATTATATATATATTATATATATATATAGATATAGATAATATATATATATATATTATATATATATATATTTATATAATTTATAATGATATATATATCATATATTATATATATTAGTATAATTAAGATGATATATATACTATATAAGGAGAGAGAGAGAGATGAGAGAGAGAGAGTATATCGATATTATTATATAATATTATTATAGAATATATATAATTATATATAGAATATATATATATATATATGATATAAATAGATATATAAAATATATATATATAATATTATATATAATATATATATCAACTATATATACTCTTCAAGTATATATACCAGTACAAAACCTAGGTGGTGTTTTGTACTTCTGAGATTTTTGCCCACATTTTGGTTTTTTCATGGACTTTTCTCTATGAAGTGTTGTCTCGGTTATCATACATTTCCTCGGTTTCGTACATTCGGAAACTCTCCATCCGGGGCCCAGCCCATGGCATCTTTTTTCATACCCTTTCTACTATAAACAGAATTTTCTCTTAACTGTTACGTCTTGCTTCATGCAGCTCAATAATTCCATAGGAACAAACTGATGAAAATAAAAATTGTAATAAGAAAATAGGTAAAAATTATAAGAAAATTGTAAGAAAATAGTTAAGAATAACAAAAAAAAATAACGGAAGTCACCTCCCTAATATTCTTGATAACCCTAAATTTTACCTAAGACCCAGTCTCTCTGGGAGACTTTATTTACTTCAAACTAATTATTTCTATTATCCAACAATGCCATCCAAAGGTAACGAATGTGTTTGAAGAAGCAGCAAGAATAAAGTAGGGGCTGAACTGTAATGTCCGGTTGTTTAAAGCATTTTCTACCGAACGAACTTGTTAAGATTAATGACTGAGTTCTGGTAGCGTAGGCAGAATTGCATGTACTAGAGAGAGAGAGAGTATATATATATATATATATATATATATTAATATATATATATATATATATATATATATATATCTATATATATATCTTACTCTATATATATAGATATATATACCTATCTATAACTATATATATCTATATATCTATATATCATATATATATATATATAATATATAATATATATATATAATATATATATTAAAATATAATTTATTTATATATATATATATATTTAATATATATATATATATATATAATATATATACAGTAAAACCTAGGTGTTTTGTACTTACTTTTTGCATTTCCCCTGCACATTTTGTTCTTTTCATGGACTTTTTCTCTATGAAGTGTTGTCTCGGTTATCATACATTTCCTCGGTTTTCGTACATTCGGAAACTCTCCATCCGGGGCCCAGCCCATGGCATCTTTTTTCATAACCCTTTCTACTTTTGTGTTCATTGTTTTTGTGTTTTTGTGCTTTTTTTATTTGAGTGCAACAGCTAAATAAGCCATCATGGGACCAAAAGAAGTTCCAAGTGCTAGAACTTCAACAAAAAAGGTGAGAAACACTATAGAATTCAAGAAAGAATTTGTAGCAAAGTGTTGAAGGGAGCTTGCCTGCCAACCTCAATGAGAAAATGGCTACAACAAGCGCTGCTGTTAGTGAATTTAAGGCCAGCAGAGGCTGGTTTGAAAAATTCAGAAAAGGAATGAACATGCGCAATGTGCCTACTTCAGGGATTAAGGACATGTTTGCAAAGTGGAATGATGTAAAATATTTTATGGAGAATTATCATCCCAACAAAGAAGTTGTAATCCATGTTTCCAACATGTTTAATGCCAATGTTGTGTTTATCCTTGTGCAAATTTTAAAGAAATGCCAAAAACAAATGCCTCTGGACAGTTTTGTTGTGCAACAACAGTAACTCTCAAGCTCGTCCTAGTGCCAGTAAAAACGAAGAGGGGAAGTAACCTCTGATAGTGCCAGTAAAAATCCAAGAGAAGTAACCCCAATACGTCTTTGATACTTGAAGTCCTTCTGGAGGAAGATTCCCCTTCAAAATAATACAACTCAATTAACACTTTCTGCTATTGTTTAGTTTCCTTGGTGTGTGAGTGACTGTGAGGGGGTTGCAGTTGGGAAGTACGTAACCTTTCCAAGGCAGTTCAGGCTATATCGTCACCCCAGAAGCTTTTAGTGCCGCAGTGACCGTGGAATACCCTACTGACAATGCTACATTCTTTTGAAGATTGTCTTCATGTTATTCCATTGGAAGTATTGACCCGCCGGTGTGTGAAGAGCCACCTGCACCATATGTATTGATCACGGCTTGTCTTTTGGCCTCGCAGGGACTTGTTTCACTGGCAACCTCCCTTGTCTTTTTCCCCCGTCAGAAGAGTCCTCGGATAGACAGGGCTGGAGCTGGATCCCAGCTTTGTAGGAGAGGCTTTAGCCATGTCTCGGTGTACTGAGGGTCTTGGTACTGCTGCACACGTCTGGGCTGTCAAGGCTTGTGAGGTGTTACGCAGGGAGGCTATCAACAGGTAAGATGTCGAATTTTGCGTTTTCCTTCGGGAAATGTCTGTCATTAGTTATTCTTTGCTGGTGTGTAGTGACTCACTTGATATAACTGACTGGTGGTCTACAGTGACTCCGTTTGCACCTGTCTTTTTCTCCAAGAGTAATTAAGAAACCGATTCACTGGTCAACAACCAAAATGCTTCCGAGACCAAAGTAGCATTTTCTATATAATTTTAGGTTGCTGATAACAAATATCATGGTTAAAACTGTTTGGTAGCTCTAATTTTCAAGATAAGCCCACATGTCTCGACAGGCTCCTACAGGCATGACTTTTGCTGCGCCAATGACGTGGAGGGAGCCAACAGACCATATCAACAATTGTTATTTCTGCATGGTACCTCCTACAATATAAAAGGGCATGTCAAAGAAGAAAAGGAGTCTATTGAATTTCCAAACATTCCATCAGCTATTCGCCCAATTCCACCTGGAGAAGGCCTATCGGTTCCTGATGCATCAAGTTCAGCATCCTTCTAATCAGACGAGGAAAGTGGTGAGGAGAAGCAGAAGAGGATGGCAATGCTGGATTACAGAGTGACCCAAATTTTGATGAAGCACAGTCCTCTAGGCCACATCTCAAAACACAAGGGGAACTCCATGAACTTGCAGGGCTCTGTAATTACCCAAGAATAAGGCAGAGTTGCTAGGCTCTCGTCTCCAACAGTGAAATCTCTTAGCCGGGACCATTAGGAGCACTTCAAAGATTTCTTCGTAATGGAAGATGATTTAGTGGCATACAACAATATTACTCGTCTGATGGAAGCATTACGCATCGAATATGAACACAGACAGTGGAGGCTTTTCATAGATTCATCAAAAACAAGCTTGAAAGGTGTTTTGCCACATAACGGCAATGAACCATCAGTTCCTGTGGGCTATGCACCCTACATGAAAGAAACTTATGAGAATATAAAGCATATGTTGTAATGCATAAAATATGATGAACATCAGTGGCAGATCTGTGGTGATTTGAAGGTTGTTGCTATTGTGGCAGGGTTGTAGGGCAGATACACCAAGTACTGCTGCTTTCTGTGTGAATAGGACAGCCGGGCAGGAGATTCCCACTATATAAGGAAAGACTGGCCACCTCGTCTAGCATTGGAGTCTGGAATGAAAAATGTTCAACATCCGCCTCTCATTAAAGCAAACAAGGTTGAAAAATACTTGTGACTAGCAATCAGAAGTCTTCATTCATTTTCCTATCTTGTATCAAGTGCTAAATTGCTTAACCCCTCTGCCTTAAGCAAGTCACAGTCACATTAATCGTGTCTTAAATCGAGCATTAATGAACATCATTAATTTGCAAAATAGGAGACCACGGACGTTGTATACATCTCCAGTGTTCCCATGGTGCCGAGGTGCTCCTACTCTCATCAGATGCAAGTTCCAGTGTAGTAGATTGAAGAACCGCTGCTATTTATTATTTTATGATTTATGATAGTTGCAATAATCCTTCCATTCATTCAATTCCTTCCCCATAGAGGGTTTAACATTCTCTGGTTTTGCGTAATGGCACTCTTTGATTTGTGAGTTAACATAATCTTAGTGTCACGGAGCTAGTAATTTCAGTTCCTGTGTATGCATCTTCTGATTTATGAAATAATAACTTAATCAAGTGTAACATTGTATTTCCCTTCAATATATCAATTTTGATACATTTTTCCCCGGTTTTCTGTTGTTACCTGCGTGACACTATCATTTCCTCATGTATGTCAGTTCATCTGCTAAGTAAAGGAAGTCGTTTGATCGTAGAAAGATCTTGCGGATACTCTGTTGTTTATTTTCCCTCGTGGCATATAACTTAATTTATGGATTTATCACATTCCTATCTTTCGTGATTCAGTTATACATACATACTTATATATACACACACACACACACACATATATATATATATATATATATATATAATATATATATATATATATATATATATGTATATAGTTATATTATATATATGTATTAATCTCTATATATATAGATATATATATATATATATATTATCACACACACACACACACACATATATATTTATATATATATATATATATATATATATATATATATATATATATATACAGACACACACACACACACACACTATATATATATATATATATATATATATATATATATATGTGTGTGGTGTGTGTGTGTGTGTGTATATATATAAGTATGTATGTATAACTGAATCACGAAAGATAGGAATGTGATAAATCCATAAATTAAGTTATATGCCACGAGGGAAAATAAACAACAGAGTATCCGCAAGATCTTTCGACGATCAAACGACTTCCTTTACTTAGCAGATGAACTGACATACATGAGGAAATGATGATACACGAAAGGTCGTATAACTGACAGATAGGGATTATAAAGGGATTAGTACCTAGAATCCGACACACCTGGAAGATGAGCAATCTTCCCAAACAAGCAAAACATGGTTACAATTAAAAGTTTAAGACAATCTGCTCAGAAACAAGAGCAAGACAATTAAAGGATTATCATAGGTGACAGCTATTCAGAACTTTGGTAAACAAAAACATATTCACAATACATATTCACAATACATATGAAACATACATATACAGCGAAAATATTTCTAAGGCAACTAATTTTTATTTAAGTCTGTAATTATATCTTTGAGGTCATTCTTAAACATGTTACAAATACAAGGGTCTAAATGAAACAGGCCACGGCTAATATCGAAATTACAATGAGAAGTAAGTTGTATTAAAGCAGATTCTAAAAGATTTTGTGATAAGATATCTTTTGACTTTGCAATTACTGAACTACCAATCCAATTTATTCAGTGGTTGTTTTCACTTAAATGAATGAATATTGCATTAGATGTTTGCCCAGTTTTTACAGATTATTTATGCTGGCTTAACCTTACACCTTACTTCTAAGCCCTTGCTCAACTGTCCGAGGTAAAATGAGGGACAATCCATGCATGGAATTTTATATATTATGTTGTTGCTTTCTCTGGGGCCATTTTTTATTAACGTTCCTTTTAGTGTGTTATTATAGGAAAAAAACAAGGTTGACCTTAAAGGCGTTTAGCAATGATTTAATGGTTTCAAACCCGTTAAAATAAGGCAAACTGAGAATGTTCTTAGAATTTTCTTTCCCCATGTTACTTACACAATAAGTAACATAGTAATTAAGTCAGTACACCATTTCTCCATAATAATCCCACTTTTCTCCAGAACAATTCCCCTCTTCCTGAATCGCCCATTTCAGTACAGTTACACTATCACTTATCAATCAAACACTTTGGCAGAAGCCATCCTTTCTCTGCCTCCTCCCCATAATAGTCTCCCCTTCTTGGTAAGCCTACATTTCATTATGTATGGGGAAAAGCGCACACATACGTACGAACCCACACTCAATGTTCACGCCCATAAACTGCTTGAGACCAGTTTCAAAGTCACCTCTACATCAAACTCTCATAGCGACAGGACGAGGCACTAATTTGCTAATACAGCACTCTTGATCACACCACCTCAAAGAAGGATGCGTAAGCATTCCCATGGCTTGTCGCTCGGGCCACTGTCTTAAATGATGACTCCACATTCTAAGAAACGTCATAGCATATCACATCATATATTATTTGAAATATATCATAGCATATCCCCCTCTTTATGTAACAGATTGCTCGGCCACCTCTCTGCGAGCACCAGCCCAGCAACAGCTCACATAAAACAGCTTATACATATAAAAAAAACACATTGGCCGGCTCATTAAACACTACAATAACAAAATAACTGCATGTCTCTGGCAGTATAATGTCAGTCACACATTATTTCAACAACTTGCATATGTGCTATAATAACAATTTGTTGTAGAAAAAACAGTTCTTCATCTTGAACTTTCTCACACTCTCATGTATGTGTTTGGTCTACAATTTGTTGTAGAAAAAACATTTCTTCATCTTGAACTTTCTCACACTCATGTATGTGTTTGGTCTGCAACTGTACATGAAACACCCTGTAGAAAGGCGAAACGTCTCCCTGTGGAAGACAACTGATGACTCCGGTAGTCCAAAAGCACTGTAGAACCCCGTAGACTCATGGAAACTCTCGCATGTAGGCAAACATCAGCAACATCTCTGTAATCGCTGAAGGTTGTCTTGCTGGTGGCGTAAGGGAACGATGTTAATGGTGTTGCAGTATGTCAGTCATGTCATCGGTCAATTAAAGAAGAATTAACCCCAGACATATATCTGTCAAGTAATGACCTCAAAAATTCCCAAAAATACTAACTGAACGTCTTCCCACTAGTCACATTAACATGACCACTGAAATAATTTCTGATTACAACTCGTGAAGGAACTCCATAGGATTGCTAAAGCATAAATCATTATCACAACCCGGCAAAGAAAATATTAAATTCTCCAACTCAATTCTCCCATAACATAAAATTCACACATCAGCACACGCACTCCAGAACTCACAGAAACTCCACGGACTTCTGTCATCACATTTCAAACTTTCAAATTCTCACAAGCAAAAAAATAAAGCTTAACGAACCCAGCCCAAGTTATTACTGAAAATGTTCTCTCAAGCTCTGATATTTCAGTAACCCACAAAATCAGTAAGAACTCTTTACTGTTTAACAGCAAAACCCCTTTTACTGCTTACATAATAAATGTCCATGGAATACAATGCCAAACACCCATATCATGTAATTCAAAACCTCAACAAATCATATCTCCTGTCCAAAATAGAAATGCTATTTAAAGCTCAACCCCAATTACGACAAATCTAGTAGGAAAAGAAAGAAAAAAAAAAGATAACAACAATAATAATACATGAACTTTCCCCATTACAAAGCACATAATACATATAATATACATAATCTGGCGTCTCCTTCATGAATGCAATATGTATCGTTATGGAATTTGTCATCGCAACAATTTCATCGATCGGAAACGACCGGAAACAATCCCCTTACGAAGATACATCTCCGTGAAATGCCAAAATCAGCATCTCTCAGAATAGTGCAAAACTCTGAGTAATCAACACTGAAGGAAAAGAGTCAGCAACCGGACTCATCACGACATTATCAGCAAAAATCCACCTGTGAACACGTCATGTGCTCGAACTGCAGTATAGATTTGTCTAATCAGATTTGCAACTTCAGAAAATCCATGATTCTCAAAAAAAAGATCTATACTGACACCACATTCCACAAAATTATCTCCAGGAATCGCTAATGTGCCCAAAAATTGCCCTTAAAGACATAACTCTCACATGATATTACTCAATCAAATAATCACCTATTGGTGATATGAATTATGGTAAACTGCAATTCCACCAATTATATACCACCAAAAATAACCCACTGGTGAATATAAAAAATGCAACATCTCCATAGGGACTCATAAAATTACAACACAATAATGCCACTCGCCTCTTAAAAGCAACCACACCCAAAAGAACCCCAGTACCCCCTCTCTTTTGGCTCTCAAACTCCATGGAAAAAATCATAACTACAAAAAAAAGTCACCACCAAAGATTAGTGCCATCCCCATATATCACCCCCAAGCAGAATAATAAAAAAATGTAACGCTGTCTCCGAAAAATGCACTCAAAGCATCTAGCTGATACACTCGAAAATATTACCCCATATCTCTTCACAAATCTTTCTATTTGCAACAAAAATGGATGCAAAAATAACTTAATTAAACATAGCTCTCACCACCATAGGCCTAAACTGTGGACTATTTCCACAAAATAAAATAATATCAAATGGCCAAAATATGATATCTCCAATTATCCAGTAAAATAACTCCAAGAAGTCTCTCTAAGGAACTCAGAGTTACACTTTCTGTTTATCATAACTGCTGAGAAAGGGCAAAAACTCGGCAAATAAAATTACCCAGGAAATTCTAGAAAAATCACCAATGTGCCATAACTCATTACAACAAAACTCCAAATCCAAAGTGTCTAAGCAAAGACTTCCCCATATGCACTACGGCACTGGCTACAAGAAACTTAACCAAGTTTCCTATCTCTGGCAAAGTTGCAACAAACACAATTTCGCAAACAGCCAACAATTTCTGGAACACAAATATCCAGAGAAAAAAAAATGTAGTGCCATTACGTAAGAATTCAAAAATGCAAAAATTCTCCCCTAAATCTTTTTGCAGCATCAAACACTTGAAATTATAAACACATCCCCGAACAATGACTCCAAGTCATGAACTGGGACATCAAAAATTCACACAAACTGCTCGGAGAGAAAAATAAATTCAAACTCGCCCATGATGAAAAAAACTTACGTCAGCGACGGCTAACGTCCAAAAAACGGAAAAAGAAAAACTAATGGCACTGTTGACTATTCCCGTGACACCTGTAACATCTGTGACTCACATAGACTTCAAGCAATTATCTGCTGAACTCATAAAAAAAGAAAACCAAATCTGTGGTTAGTTCCTCCCATATTCACAAACATCACCACCCTTAGTATCATTACAACACCCACGTTAGTATAGAAAATAACACCAATATCAGAACTCGCCAGTATCACTAGTATCACCAATATTAGCAAATATCAGTACTCACCCAATATTAGCACTCGCCAGTATCAGCAAAAGTGTTATCATCAAATTGATATCACCACCCATAAAATCATTGGCACATTCCCCAAAAATCATTACCACCATGACTCCAACAGAATCCCCATAAATATATCCAGTAATACTAATAATCCTCCATAGTAATTCTCTGTAAAATAATTCTCTGTAATAATTCTCCATAATAATTCTCCGTAAATATCTCCATAAAATATCTCCATTAAGGCTTTAATATTGCCATTCCCCAGTATTCATCACCATTGCCACACCCCCATAACTCCAGTATCACCACCATTACCACTCCCTGGTATCATCATCATTTAGCAACACCAGGCACCCATTCATCACCAATGGCATCACCATTTGACATCACCAGTCATCACTAATCATTACCACTTGACATCACCAGTCATCACCAATGGCACATCACCAATCATCACCATTTTAAAATAATCTCCACATCCCAAACAAATCTCCATTAAAAACAATCTCTGTATACCCAGTTATAATTATGCCCTCTAACATTGCATAAAGGCATACTCCAAAGCATAAGGAAAACTTGCACCACATTAATATGCATTTCATTTCATTTTCTCTTCACGCAAAAGAAAGAAAAAAAATCATTCTAAAAGAAACCCTACGGGCATGTCCCATCATCTCCCAGTGGCTATCAGCTGATTTCATGGCTTTGAACTTTCCTATTCAAGGCCAAACTCGCCCCCATTACTCTGACACAAAGAAAAAAAAAAGTTCACCCTCCCGTCAAGCATTCCCCCGTGGAAGGATCCCACTAGCCTCTCTTGGGCACTACCCCTCAGTCAGAGACTACATTTTTTAGTCGTTTCGCTTTTGCGAAAGACTGTTTGTTTTTCCTTACGACTGTCATTCGTAAGTATTTCTGGTTCCTTCTTTCTCCTATGTGATATCTTAGTAGAGTGGTTCTTCTTAAAGTAAAGGAGATGATTCAAACGGATAAGTTGAAAATAGTACAACTACTTTATTCTGTAACTCCATAACAAGGGAGACAGTTCGGTCGTGAGACCGTTCCGTTTTGTCGCTAGAAATGAACTGAAATATTAGAGCATCACGTCGATAGCGAAACATTAGCTATCTCAGCGATTCACATAAAAACATACGTAGTCCGCCGGCTCGGAAGTTACAAGTTTCCGGCGCAGGTTAACAGGTCAACCGCTTCCCATGGAAGGTGTTTGTGAAAGGTTGACAATATACAACATGATGACATTTCAAAACAAACTTAAACCAGGCTACTGCAGACATCGCATAGCGTGATCTAGATTTGCCTTGGTCACGTAGGACCCTCCCAATTCGCCAATGACCTCAGGTCATGGGTTTTTATTTACAGATTATGTAATTCTAAAATGTATTTTACATTAGGCTCGGACAGCTACCATTCAAGCCTTGAACAAGTGATTAAATGCATAAAAAGGTTCTGTTACATACCCTTTTGGACATATTCATAAACAAAGATAAATGCATGGAAAATCTAGATCCATGTTTGGTAATAATAATGATTAGGTACCCCAAAAAAAATCAAAAGGTAAAAATCAAAAGGTTAACATGTATACATGATTATTATGATAATAGGTAACCTGATTAAGAATAGCGGTTACTGGTAAATTATGGTAATAGGTAACCTGATTAAGAATAGCGGTTACTGATACATTACAAACATGATCTTTGATAATTGTTAAAGAGTACTTGTCACTCTTTGTAATAGGTAAATATAATGGTACAATTGTATAATAGTATAATTGTGCACAGATTAATATATAGGGCTGGTATATTTTATTAGGTGCCCGAAAAATACCTTTAGGAGTATATTAATATATATATATATATTGGGCTATAATATTTTATTAGGTGCCCGGGAGATACTTTAACTGTTCAAATGTAAAGGCGTGAGTCTTTCTTGTCCTACATTTTGCCAGCATACAGACCGCTTTTCACACACAACACAATTCCAGACAATTTTCCTAGGCACCAAATGAAATGGCCAGTTTCAAGCGGCCCTGAACGCAAACGCCTTGAGCGTAACGGGTACGTCATCTGGACGGGACAATACATTTCCTTGGAGATCCTTCTGTGTACGCCTCAGCCTACGCCAAGCAAAGATGTTGACGGCGATAACCAATATGGCCGTCACGCTGAACACGGCCAGCAGAACGTAGTAACGAAGATTTTCTCCACCTGCATAAGTCGGTGACGCGTGGTTCATCTCAGCCAGTTGCGTCAAACGATGAGCCACCCGCGCGTTGTATGGGAGAGGTAGTGATGGGATAATTGTAGACGCCCAGGTATAGTTCGCAAAATACGCCTTCTCACGTATTATCGTGTTGACCCCTCTGACGGTGTAGTTTGTAGATGTCCCCGTACAACCATCAGCTGCTACAAAGATTGGGGAATGGGCGGTGGTCCCGTCCGGGCATACGACTTTAAAACCGTCTTTGTCGTATCGGATCCAGGAGCCATTATTCATTCTGTAATTGAACTTATTACTGTAAAAGGGATAAAGTTTCTTCAGACAACCTTCGCGTGTATGAAAGAGAGAGCCGTTTAGCACTATGCCTAACTCACATGAATCCATTGATATAGGATAGAATTCAAAAGAGTCAGCTGTACAAACTTTATTATTCATGGCTTCTGAACAGTGAGTGAGTTTATCCAAGTCTTTAATGACTGTAAATGATTTCCTATCAGAAGAAATCAGAACATGCCCCGTCAAATTGGATATTACTGGACTTGAGTTATTCGTCATGAAAGTAGGAAACGGTGCTATTTTGTATGATTGCCAAGCATCGGAAGAATCAAAAGGTATGGTGATCATAATTCTATAATTTTCAACGCTGACTGATATTAGGCTATAATAGAACTCTACTTTATGGGCGTCTAATAAAGGAATATAACCTAGTTTCTCCCGTCCGTTCTCCAAAGTTAACGTCAGATCTTTAATAGGCATGAGGTGTGGAGATAACACACCCTTTGTCGCTAACGTAATAGCTTCTACATAGTCTTTTGATTTCTCAATAAAATGTGATATTTTGACACGGATATGATCTATTTTCGAACTATAGTAAGCTAACGTAGCCAGCAAATGTTGAACTTCCATAATCTGATCGATATTATTTGAATGTTCGTTTACCAAACTCATTATTTGATTGATTGAGGATAACTGGCTGCGAAGTTCAGACAAAGCTAATTCGGTTTTGTGTTGCAAAAACTCAATTCTTTTATTTTGACTATTTATCTTAAGGCGATTTGAAATTCCTAAGCCTAGACTCGCAACAGATCCCAAGATGTTTAGTCCAGCCAGAATAAGCGGGTTGCGGCGTTCGAGATTATTGTGCCACACAGACCACATCAGCAAGTCACGAGCAAGTTCCTCTGCCTCAGCGGTTTTATTTTGTATGTCATAAGACAACATTTCCGCGACGCTTAGGGTTTGAGCTAGCGAAATCTCTGAGTTAGCATGAAAATTACGTTGGTGCATTTCCTTAAGCGAAATGGCAAACCTCATCAGGTCATTCTTTAAGTTAAGGAAGTCATCTTCAGGCAAAAATATGGCCTGCATATCCACTTCTATGACTATATTACTCGACACAATGAAAATGTCTTCTGTTCTCTCGATAATCGAGCCATGATTAAATTCTAATTCTATTTCTTTCGTCTTAGTGCTCTTTCCATACAACAAAGATGTCTGAACACACAATATCACTCCTAACAATAACAGATTCATTTTTGAAAACCTGAATGAGTAAAATATATGTAATAACTCGTGTAAAAGAATATGTTTACATACAAATATGATATATATATAAATTATTATACATGTTTCATAAATACAACCATTTTTTCCCTCACTCCATCTACCTTTCTTTAGATTCTGATATGTGCCAATGGAACTATTCTCATATCAGTGGGTTTGGATACATTTTGAACCCTAAATCTATTGGCCGTTAATGTTTCTAAAATGTTAAACGGGCCTTCAAACTTAGGTGTCAGTTTATAATTTAAACCTTTACGTACGTATACTTGTATGTATACCTGATCGCCCACGGCATATGTTCTAGTTGGCTTAGCTATTTTATCATGATTTCTTTTCATTATAATTTGTGCTTCTTCTAGATTCTTACGAAGTATATTATATCGACTTATGCTTGCATCCATAACATCCTTTAGAGGATTTGATAAATTAGTTGCAGGCGTTAATACATGGAAAGGTGTTCTAGCTGGGATACCGTACAGTGCCTCGTGCGGTGTCATTTTAATAGACACATGATACGAGTGATTAAGTGTGCTTAGTACCGCAGGTATGGCAATGTCCCAGTTGGGGTCTGCCCCCCCTAAGGTGACCCTTAAAATGTTTAAAATCTTACGATTTGCCCTTTCCACTAGCCTATTAGACTCTGGGTGATAGATCATGGTATTGATTTTCTTTATGCAAAGGAATTCGCACAAGGAGTTAAGGAAATGATTATTGAACTCCCCGCCCGAGTCTGATATAATGGTGTGTGGAATTCCATGTTTACAAATGTAGCACTCGTAAAACTTTCTAGCGCACTCGACTGCGGTTTTTGTTTTAAGCGCTATCAGTTCTGTATATCGAGTCAAAGCATCTATGATTACTAGGAGGTGCTTATTTCCTCTGTCTGACTCGTAAAATCCTGTTAATAAATCTAAGTGTACTCTTTCAAAGGGTTGATTTGGCACGGGTAAGCCCTAGGCTGACAGGTGTCTTCGTGTGCCCTTTGTATTCTTGACAAGTGCGACAATTTGCTATGTGCTTTTTTTATATCTGTAAGCATCGTATGCCAATAAAATAAAGATTTGGCTTTCTGTGACATTAGGGAATAACCCGGGTGTCCATGCAGTGGATTTTCATGCAACCATTTTAAGACAGTGGGTATGAGTGAGATAGGTACCACCACCTGGTTATTATTCAACTGTGGTGTGTTGCGGGTTTTCCTCGTCACGGATCTACACAGGATATTATCTTTGATTATATAATTCTGCTACTTATACTTTATATATTCCTTTTCCTTCGGATTTCCGTTTAACGCAATTATGATTTTTTCTATTTGCGGATCTTTTCTTTGTTCCGTCTGTAATAGTTCAGCACTCCAGCCCAGATCTTCCTGTTCAGATATAGTTTTAACAATGGGCGTGGAGATTGAGATATCTATTAATTCAGCTAATGGCTCGGTACAAGATGAAGAGGGGTTGCGTGATAATGCGTCAGCAATGATATTTGCTTTCCCAGGTAAATACCCGATCCTCGCGCCAAAGTCCTGGATGATCATGTGCCACCGAGTTCGCTTAGGGCTGTGACTAAAGCCTTTAAAGAAGTTGGTTAGGGGCTTATGATCAGTGAGAACCTTGACGGGATAACCGTATATTATAAATTTAAAATGCACAAGTGAATTAACAATAGCGAGCCCTTCCTTGTCTATTACTGCATATTTACTTTCGGAAGGTCTCAGTTTACGTGAATAAAAAGCTATAGGGAAAAACTGTTTATCATATTGTTGAAGCAATACCCCACCTACTCCTAGGTCTGAGGCGTCTGTTGCTATAAAGAATTCCTTACCGAAGTCAGGAAATTTCAAGATAGGAGAACTACACAGTTCATCTTTCAATTTATCGAACGCCTGCTGATGATTTTCAGACCATATGAAATCTACGCCCTTTTTTATAAGATCGGTTAGGGGAGCGGCTATGATGGAGTAGTTCCTAATGAACCTCCGATAATATCCGCTACAGCCTAAAAATTGCTGTATTCCCTTGACGTTAGTAGGTATCGGAAAGTTGCGGATAGCCGATACCTTATCATGGACTACTTTAAGACCTTCACTAGACACCGTGAAACCTAAATAGACTAGTTCTGTTTTAAAAAATTCACACTTACTTATCTTTACCCTTAGGTTATGCTGCCTTAGTGTTTGTAGCACTAACTCTAATTTACGTAGATGTTCTTCTAAGGTATTAGAAAAGATTACTAGGTCGTCCATGTAGGCATGTAGGATATCTCCTAACAAGTCTCCAAACACAATGTTTATTATTCTAGTAAAAGTTATAGGAGCACAACGTAAACCAAAAGGCATACGCAAAAATTCATAATGTCCCCTGGCTGTGCTGAAGGCAGTGTATGGGATACTCTCTTCTTCCAACGGAATCTGATGGAAGCCCTTTAGTAGGTCCAAGCTGGTAAAATATTTGTTCTGACCTAGTAGAGATAGAATATCGTCAGTACATGGTACTGGGAATCGGTCAGGGATTGTTTCCTCATTTAAGCGCCGAAAATCGACGCATATCCTCCAAGTTCGATCTTTTTTCGGTACTACTATTAACGGAAAATTATAAGGGCTGTTTGATTTCCTAATGACTCCTTCTTTTAGCATTTTACCTACTTCCTCAGTTATCTCATTCTGAAATTTCATAGGAAGTCGGTACGAAGGTACATAGATTACTTTCTGTTTGTCCTTTAGCCTTATTCGATGCTCGATGACATCCATTTTTCCTAAGGTTCCATCCGTAGTGGAAAAAACATCATGATATTCAGTTAAAAGATTCAAAAATTTCTGCTGAATTTCTTCTTCTTGAATGTCCTTATTGATTTTGTTCTTTATAGATTGCAAAAGGGATTCATCCGCAACTGATTGAGCGTGATTGATCTCAACTACGGTAAGAATGCGATGTTTATAAACTTCCACATCCAAGATATGTTGATTTTTGTGGATTACTAAAGTGGTATTCAAATGATTACAGACTTCGATGTTACATTGTTGTTGTGAGCCGACTGTATAAATGGCTTGTGTGACGGATAATCCGTGTGTTTTCAGAGTGTCGGAAAGGATTAACATTTCAGATCCTGGCAAGGTTTTCTTTACACGCACTAATATGTTCGAAGTTACGTTCGGCTCTAGAGTTTGCGTGCAAGCTGATATTACGGGCGAGCGAGAATTCTGTTGGGTCGCATGCATTATTTCTTGGTTCATGAGACAAGTGATTGGTTCTTCGATATAAGTGACTACTCTGTCTGTCTCCTTATTATCTAAAACTGATTTTATGGTATTAGAAGACTTATAGAATTTTCCTTTGATATACACGCCATGTTTTGCAGGGGCTAAGGTAATATTTTGAGTGCCCATAGACGGGTATCCGATAATTACTGCGGGATACATATTAATGTTTTGTACAACGATAAAGGTATCGGAAAACGTGCGCTTACCGACCTTGTACTGAACATGAGTTACTCCTACCACATTTAATTCATTATTTCCTATACCCGAGAGTCTTATTCCGGACTTCTCTATAGGGAAGTTTGAAAAGAGTAAATGATGAGTCCTTAAATCCATGATATTACGTGGACTACCAGAATCAAAGAACAAAGTAAATGACTTATGGTCCAAATTTACTGCATGTAAGGTTGGTCGTAACTCGTCTTGACTTATGATTGCGTGAATTTGTTGCAAATCTACGGGAACCTGCACAGGTTTTTTGGATTCGGCCGTGTGTTTCATAGGAAAATCGATTGCCTCACAATGATCTGATAAATGATTAAACTGATTATTTGATACAAAAGATGTTGATATGGATGACCCAACATCGTCCTCTCCCCCCTTGGAGCCAACTACGTGGTATTAGCTTTGTTTAGCACACCTTGAAAATTCGCTTGACCTTGCAAGTTCTGGCTAGACGGCCCAGGAACAGAGGTACCTGAAGCACGATTTGTTTGTTTTTGCTGTTGAGCAGCATTTCCGTTTGCTTGTTTCTTTTTATAGTACTGAGGACCCTTCTTTTTATTTGCATTGGCAACTGTTTGCGTGTTTGTAGGATTCTGCTGTTGATTCCGCGAGAAGCAACGATTATATGAATGAGTGGAACTATTATGGATTGAACAAAAACGCGTCCGACAGTCTGAAATCATGTGACCTGGTCGTTTACAGTTATAACAAACCATCCCTGCAGCTTGATTATTATTATGTACCACGTTTACTTGTTGTGGCTTATTCTCATTTTTTGCAAAAACTTGAGTGAGCGAAGAATCTAGGTCGGTACATTTAGACATGTGTTTTTTGATTTGTTTATACACATCTAATTCCGTACTGTTGGGCTGCAATTTTTTGTAAAAACACCGCACTAAAGCTTCAGGCAACATTGCTGTAATGCTCGTGAGGTAAATTAGACGGATAAAATCTTTCACGGCGATTCGGGCACTCGTAACCCACCCGGAGTTACTTAAACTATCTTGATATTCATTTAGCCGGTCGGCAATTAGCGCCGCCCGCTCGACAACATTAAGCTGAGTCATGGAGGCTTGGTTAAGGATATTTCTCAATGCCAATACTACATCTAAAGCCTCTTCACCCCCATACACGGCACGTAATCTGATTTTGAACTCGTCCCATGTAGCTGCCTCTTGGAAAGAAACACCTCTTAGATATGCACTTGCGTCTCCTTTAGCAAAGTCTATGAAGCTTTTGGCTTCCTGTAATTGTACAGCTGGGTCTGTGATGCTTTTTGCATTTAAATGAGCGTCTACAGATGAGATCCATGCCTCAACATTTTGAGGCAGGAACCCATTGACCCGACCTTGAAAAGGAACAATTGCTGACCTCGCGCTCACAAGAGTCACCACATTCGGGTTGCCAGATGCAGTAGTTGCCATGTTCACTTTTACTTTTTTCTTATCACTCCTATTCCTTGCGGTCCTATCAAAATATCTATAAGAATACGCTCGACCACTACGTAAACGCATATGCAATATACTGTATAAATGTGTTGCAAGTAATAGGAAAATCCCCCAAAAAGATACAGAAATACAGATAATTTGTTAAAGATATTATACGGAGAATTCCTGCAAGAAACGATTTAGCAACAACGAGAAAAAAAAATAGTCTGCGGGCGAGAACTCGTAGTTGAAAATTGATTCTGTAATGAATGAAGATTAAGATGGCGAACAACTCACCCCCAGAATACTGGACGATCGACTCCTGATGAACAACACTTCACTGAGAAAAAACCTGAATAGATAAAATTCTACTTAGCTCTGGGTTATATGTTGAAGGATTGTTGACATGGGATGACGTCACAGTTTCCTGTCGTCCTCGCGTCGGAAGTCGTGATGACGTCACGGTCTCCTCTCTTCCTCGCGTTGCATGAAGAAGTCCAAGATTGATGACGTCACAGCCTCCTTCCTCGCGTTGCTTCCTCTTGGCCTACTCTTCGCGTCCTTGCTAGTGATCACGCGTTGTTTCCTTTATGTGTTTTCTTCTTTCTGTTGATGTTCGATGCTGCTCTCGTCCGGTGTTGATTCTCGGAGATATGTGACAACAGTCACTCAATCGTCGATGTTGATGCTTTTATTCTTCTCGATGAAGGACATATCTTCGTCTTCATAAAATGTTGCGTTGATTGAAGATCCCGTTTCCTCTGTTTGGTATTGATTTATAGGTGGAAGTTGGTGATTGCAGTTCTTCGGTCGGCTGATATGGGTCTTGTTAATCTTATTCTTCGTCAATAGCTGCCACCAATTTTAGTCGTTTCGCTTTTGCGAAAGACTGTTTGTTTTTCCTTATGACTGTCATTCGTAAGTATTTCTGGTTCCTTCTTTCTCCTATGTGATATCTTAGTAGAGTGGTTCTTCTTAAAGTAAAGGAGATGATTCAAATGGATAAGTTGAAAATAGTACAACAACTTTATTCTGTAACTCCATAACAAGGGAGACAGTTCGGTCGTGAGACCGTTCCGTTTTGTCGCTAGAAATGAACTGAAATATTAGAGCATCACGTTGATAGCGAAACATTAGCAATCTCAGCGATTCACATAAAAACATACGTAGTCCGCCGGCTCGGAAGTTACAAGTTTCCGGCGCAGGTTAACAGGTCAACCGCTTCCCATGGAAGGTGTTTGTGAAAGGTTGACAATATACAACATGATGACATTTCAAAACAAACTTAAACCAGGCTACTGCAGACATCGCATAGAGTGATCTAGATTTGCCTTGGTCACGTAGGACCCTCCTAATTCGCCAATGACCTCAGGTCATGGGTTTTTATTTACAGATTATGTAATTCTAAAATGTATTTATTACACAATTATGAGATATGGCAATGGCCCTAGAGGACTGGTGGGCATTTCTCTTAAACCAGGTGCCATGCTGATGAAACTGACAGAAAGAAAATCCGTGAGAAGCTGTCATCTTTCATCGATCCTCTGAGTCCAGATGAACATCAAAATGGCCTTGTGAACATAGCTTCTGGGGTTGTGAAATATGGCCAAGTCAATGTTGATGAAGCAGTTGCCATCGGAAACGAATTTCAGGAATCATGGCCGGCAGGGTTCCATAATCCGATTCGAACACGAGTTAAAACACTGTCTGACACTAAAAGGAGCGTTACTATTGGTCCATCATTCACATTTGACACTGCTCTGATATACTCCAGAGTAATGGGTATTTACCATGAACTTGCTTCAGTGCTAACATCAATGTTTGATGACAGTGGCCTTATGAGAAAAGCAAAGTCAAAATCAGCATTAAAGAGGAATCTACAGGTTGAGCAATCTTCTCTCTCAAACTACAAGGATCAACTAATTCAAGAAGTGCTAATCATTGACGGATGTGCAATACTGCGGGTACTTCATTGGCCATCAAAAGGGACCATTCACTACTACATTGATAGCTTTGTTGACTACATCATGTGCAAGCTCAGTGATAATGACGTGTATTTAGTTTTTGACTGGTATTATGATTACATTATTAAAGATGGAACAAGGAGTGGACGTGCAGGAGGCGTTGTTACCAGACAATACCAACTGAGGCTAGTATGCCCCTACCAAAATAGTGTTATCCTTAATGTAACATACAACAAGAAGCAACTGATTGAGCTTATTTGCCAGCAATTGCCATCAAGGATATCATCTTTACCATCATCTCATGAAGCTTACAAACACAAGCTAGTCCTTACAGGATGTAACCCAGTTCCATTTCAGGTTGAAGAAGGAGCTTACTTATCAAGATATGACCTCAAAACTACACATGAAGAGAAAGATGTTATCATTGTACAACATATGATTCATCATGCAAGAGAAAGAGGGTATTCAATCAAAGTTATTTGTGATGAAACTGATGTGTCCTTCCTTCTTGCACACCATTGCCATAGTAACAACATTAACATTCCTGTTGTGATGGAAGGGACAAGTGCCAAGAGATCAGTCTGCAGCATTTCTGACACAGCAATCAAACATCAGGACATAATTGAAGATTTTTTAGCAGCCCATGCACTCACTGGATGCGACACAACAACTTACATGTGGGGTATTGGAAAGGCTACAGCGATCAAGATCCTGCGAAAGGGGTATATACTAGAAAAATTATAAGAACAAAGTGACTTTATTGCTATTGTCGATGAAGCTAGCAACTTTATTGCCGCATGCTATGGTTGCCATGAATACACTTTGTCATAGGCTCGTTATCAGGTGTGGTTGGCAAAAACAACTAACAAAAAGGTCACTAGTATGCCAGCACTGAAGTCCTTGCTACCAACCACTGAGGCATTCATAGAAAATGTGAAGCATGCTCACCTTCAAGTGTGTATCTTGAACTATGTGAAAGAGACAGATCCTCCAAACCTTGACCCTAGATTATACTGTACACAAAAAGAGGAACATTCAAGGTCCCTTTACCCTGTAACAACTCTTCCAAGTGCCAAATCAGCTCCAGAAGAGATTCTGCAGATGATTCGATGTGGATGCCCTGGTGATGAGTTATGCAAATCTCGAAGGTGTGGTTGCATGAGTAGTCAGCTATCATGTACAATTTTTAGAGTTTGCGGTGCATGTGGGAACTGCTATATTCTTTGGACAGGACGTTACATGAGTGATGACGAAGATAGTGATGTCAATGAAGAGAATATAGTACCATTTATTGAAAATAGTACAGTAATGATGTAGCTGAATAACAATAATCTTTTTTTTTCATTGCTTTGTATTTTGATTCTAAGCTCAAATATCTGGTAATTGCGATCATCTTTCCGGGTTGAAGTATTACTTGAATTTTTCCTGAAATGAATAGTCTTTGAGATATTTATTGCTAAAAGTTAATTAGTAACATGTGGAAAACCTATTTTTGGACATTTTGAAGCAATAAAGATAAAATGAGAATATATTTCATGTTGAATATTAGCATTCTGGCACAAGTTATTCGTTTCTTTGTGAATCCTAGCAGAATATAACTCTCATAATAATAATTTATCAAAGTAATGATCATAAGACCAATATTTACTTATTGTGGCAACCATATTGGCGGCCATCTTGAATATCTCAAAACCCTCAAGGGTGCCAGTGTGGCATCATTCAGATCTGAAATCAGCACCCTCTAAATAGAGGAAATCAGTCAAAAAAACATTGGGCAGACCTTGCAACAAGGTTCGCCCTTTGGCACCTAGACTAAATCACCAGTCTATTGTCCTTCATTCTTTCCACATGACTAAGCCGCTTCGCTAAATGGTCCATCTTATAACTAGCTAAATGATTTCTCCATATTTCCCTAATGTCACTAATGACAGGTGAATAATGTATTTAATTATTTTAAAACTTAATTAGTTACGAGTGGTAATTGATATGTTACACCTCTCCAGTGTTTGGCTTGTTGTATGGGTTTGCTAATCCTCTTTTCAAATTGCATTTTTTTTATTTCACTGGGTTTGGGCTCCTCCCCACCCCCGCCTCTTGTTGGTCAGAGGGGATATGGAAGTCGTCGGTGGTTATGTGAGCCTGTTGTTTCCTAGATCTTCTCTTGGGCACTGACTGGACTGACCGTTGATGATGAATTTTGGCCTCAGCATTTTATGTACATAGACTGGAGAATATTTACATCTTACATACCTACATAGCTTTGGGTATCCTGTGGATGTTTCTTTGGCCCTCTGGTATGTCGACATTCTCATACAGATCCTTGAAAGCAGCAGCCTTTGCTCTGGCAACTCGTTGTTTTGCACTTTATTTGCTTCTTTAGATGTTTGCTTGTTTTCTTCTGTTCTGTGTTTATCATCGTTCCTTTTGGGATTCTTTCTTTTTCTTGATCTTATCTTGTGTCTTCGTTCCACCAACAGCTTTCTTTATCTTTTGGTGGGCCTTTTCCAGATGTTTTGCCTAAAATTTTCTCCCCGTGTCTTTGGATCTCTTTGCTGTTAAACTCCCACTAATCATTTACATCATCTTCCAACTTCATTTCTCTCAGAACATTCTCCTTAAACCTAGATGTCAACTCCACATTTCTTACCTTCTCTGGCTCCCACCATTTGATCTTAGGGTTACATTTCCTCTTTTCCTTTGTCCCTTTTATGGATTGAAAAAACCACAACCACCACCTTATGTTGTTGACTAAAATTATCTCTATCTATCACTTTACAATCCTTTACTTCCTAAGGTGTTGCCTCCTACAGAGCAGAAAATCAATCTGAATCTCTATTCCACCACTTTTATATGTTACATAAACTGTCTTCACGAAGAATGTATTATTTGCCTGTAAAAAATTGTAATAAACAATACACTGCTGAAGGCCAATATTACTGGGGGGAAGAATTTACATAAAACTGTAGAACAATAGTTTAACTGAACTGTATTTATATTTAAATTACATGAACAACAATTCACACCTTAAGGGTGACAGGGACTCGAGTAGGTCCAAAAATTAATGCAAGGTGGTTGATTGCCGGTCAACCGGAACACATGGCTGGGGAATGATCCAGACACAGAGATATGATTTGTGCAAACAGCTTGTTATTTATTCTGAGTACCCTTTTCCAAGGGGTTCCCAGATTTCCTCTCACAACCAGGCACGATATTTGTGTCTGCAAGGAGATTGCATTGTAGAATCAGTAATGAGGCAGCAATCATGGAGGAAACGTTAAGACACAATTTCCTGTTATTATTCCACATCAAATTCATCACAGGGTTATAGAATGACTTGGAGTTTATACAAAAAGGGATACTACATTAATGGATTAATGAGAGGATGTTTTCATATCACTACTAGCATCACAAGCAAAATTAATTACAGCATCAAAACACTATTATGAACTGGGAAGCTGAACCAAGAGAGGGGAAGTCACCTTGGAAAGAATGAAATGGATATACAGACAAAAGGCAAACACGATAACTGACTGCACATGAAATCATCTGTGAAGTACCCAGATGAGAGGGGTAGCCGAAGGGGAAAGTGGTGCAAAAGCGTTGCCACGTGGAAAAGTTCTGAGAATGATGAATCATTTCCCACTCATTTTAACAGCTCTGGCATTGGGATGAGCTCTGTCCCATAGGATTAATTTTGAGAACAGCCAATCCGCACAGACAAGATGATTCAAAGAGAATGAAGACTTCACTTGAGAGGGGCAACTAGAGAATGTGTGAAATTCCTTTATAAAAGGGTGTTACTTTGCTTGGTTCTCGCTTAAATCCTGAACACCTCCCCATTCTAGATGACATTTCAAGCCTAGATGTGTTGGAAGCCAAAACCAAGGACAAATGACATAAAAATTACTGAGCCTACCATGCCCTTTTGAGTGGACCTATGACATAAACTAAAAGTATAAAATTCTGTGGATAATAATTTTCACATTTGAGTGCTTACTTTACAGGCAGTGAATTTAAAATCATTTAACTCTTGAAAATTTATCAGATCAAGAAAATTGAAGAATAATGTGTTGCATGGCTAAAAAGACTGATAACTAACAATTTGCTTTAGCACAACAAAAGGAAAAAAATCAAATTTCATTACTCTTAACACAGAATGTCACCCTGGAAATAACTTGTTAAAATGAACAGCAAACAATGATTAGATAAATCAACTTAACCTACAGGGTTACTAGCATACTTAATTCTATCATGTATAATACTGTCAGCTTACTATTTAAGGCAACACATGCTATTAATATGCCATGATGGGGCTATATGACGTGTTCGTAGGGGTGTTAATAGCCCTACAATTTCTTTAAGTAATTGTGCCCTGTGCCATTAGGACAACACATAACAGTATTAATTTCTCCGTAGGGAATACTAGTGTAAATTAAAATGGATAGAATCAAGAAAAGTAATTCTCCGTAGAGGGGAAATAAAATTACACAAAAGTAAGCCTCACCAGAGACATTGACAATTCACATACATAAGATCATATATATATATATATATATATATATATATATATATATGTATATATATATATATATATATATATATATATGTGTGTGTGTGTGTGTGTGTGTGTGTGTATGTGTGTGTGTGCATATATATATATATATATATATATATATATATATATATATATATATATATATGGACTAGGGAGGCATATTAAATCAATGATAAAATCAAAGCAATGTATAAACGAGCCATCAGTAGGTTAAGCCAAGGGTTATAGCATTTTTTCTGGCTAAAATTTTTCCCAGTCGCATGGAATGTTGAGTGCCTAGAATAAGGCACAGTGCCAATTGTGAAACTTTTCAGAACAAGCCTAGGGGCTTAGAGCGACATACCGTTGAGGATTATATATGCTCTGATAATAGTTCTTAGCGAAGTACTTACTTATAAGGCCAGAATTACCGGTGAAAAGGGCTCTGCCTAACCAAAGCATACAATGGAAATAGATGCTTAAAGGCGATGATGAAAAGTAAAGGAAACTATGAAAGAGAAGATATAGACAGTTACAAAAGGATAAGAAGGAAGCAAAAACAGCAGATCCTGGCACTCTCCTCTGGATGGAGAGGGTCAGAATTCTCTATAAGAAGGTGGCACTGTGCCAGGCACTAGTGCGGGAGAGAGGCTTTTGAGTCTCGTAGGGTTTCCGAAAACTTCGACACCCTTTTCCCTTCTTCCTTCGACTTCTCCGAGGTCGGTTTGACGATGGCATGGGGGGCATTGAAAGACCCAAGCCCTTTGAAGATGCCGGATGTGCATTGGCTCCGGCTGCTGCGACAACCAGGGCACAGGCACTCGATTAAATGCCAGTTCTAGGCCAAAGGCCAGGAACTGGGACCAAATAGGTCATATAGTATAATACTCAATAAAATAAAATTAAGTAAAAATAAAACTGCACAAGGCATAGGCTTTCATACTACAAACAGGCAATAAATACATTTACTCACGTTTCCATACATACAAAAAAGTTTATTAAAATTAACAAATAGTCAAGAAACTTAAAAATTTGATCTAAAATTCATTAATTGCTCAGCGGTTTTTGTATATATATTTATTTTTATATTTTATTAATTAAATCAGATTTTCTTAGAAACGTCATCATTGGAACCACTGAAAATGTGAAAGATTCTGACAAAATTTATTTTATTGCTTAACTTCCAAAAGTTGACAGTCTCTGCTGGTCATACTTTGGACAATCACACATTACATGTCTGACAGTTATCAATACCTTGCATTCTGAGCACTCCGGAGCAGGGTCACGTGGGTCCATGTGTTAGACGAGTTTGGCCTATACGTAGACGTGTCAGGATTACTTGCGTGTGTCTTTCTCTCTGATATATGGAGCTCCATTTCGTAACATCAGGTTTTATTTGTTTTAGTTTATTACTTTCAGGTTCTTCGTTCCATATATTTAGCCATTTATTTACAATATTTGTTTTTATATAAGCTACAGTGTCACTTATAGGGATGTTTACTTTTGTTCTCATCATGTGGACTGCTTCCTTGGCTGCTCTATCAGCTTCTTCGTTTCCTTTTGTTCCGACATGGGCAGGGATCCAACATATTTCAATATTTTTTCCTTTTTTATATAATTTTTAGAGTAAAAACTTTATCTGTTGCACAATATTATTTTTGGGATTAAAACTACTAATGGATTCTATAGCACTTCTAGAGTCACTATAAATCACAAAATTGTTAAAGGAGTGTTCCTTGATTATTTTTATGACCAATGTTATTGCACATAACTGCTGTAAATACTGAGGCATTATTGGGAAGCGAGAACTGGCATGTTTTATCCTGGGACACTGCAGCATATCCCACTCCGTATTCTGACTTGTATCCATCTGTATATATTGCATAACGTAGACCTTTTCTGTTTATGTGCTCTATTGTATGTTATCTTTGCTGTTCTAGGGTATAGGAATAATTTTTTGATAGAGATTTTAATTTTGTGCAAATTTTTATTTTATTCATAATCCAAGGAGGAGGTAGTTTTACTATTGGAGGTAGTTGGATATTTATATTCAGTGACTCAAACAATCTTCTTGATCTAATTAGAAAAGGTGGTGAATGATTGGTAATAAATACATCCCTTAGTTCAAATAATTTTTTGGTTGGTGAATCACTTGACTGAATTCTTAGGGCACTTTTCATCGTTACTAACTCTCTATGGAGAGAAAGAGGTAGTTTACCACATTCTACCTGTAAAGAAGAGGTTAGTGATGATTTAAAAGCTCCTGTACATATTCTAAGTCCTTCATTTTGAACTGGGTCCAACATTTTCAGTACTGCGTTGGAAGCTGAGCCGTATATTTCACTTCCATAGTCAATGATAGACAGTACTGTTGCTTTATATAGTAATGTAAAGGTTTATCTATCAGCTCCCCAATTAGTGTTTGATAATTTTCTAATTAGATTCAATGCTCTTTTACATTTTGATTTCACACATGTTATGTGGGCGTTCCAGTTCAAGTGAGTATCAAATATTAATCCTAAAAATTTTGCAGTTTGGCCAATTTGTATACTTTGATTTCTGATTTTCAAATCTATTTCTTCACCTTTCTTCCATCTTTTATCTTTATAAAATATGACTGCTTGAGTCTTATTTATGGACAATCTAAATCCTACAGATGAGGTCCAATCATCTATTTTTATTATAGATTTGTTAATGATGCGCTCTGCATGTTTAATGCGAGATGCTGAATAATATATGGCCAAATCATCCATATAAAGGTTGCTTTTAATTCCGGTGGGTAGATTTTTACTAATTTCATTAATTGCCAAGGTAAATAGTATGCCACTAAGGACACTTCCATGTGGAACACCATTTTCAAGTGGGAATGTTCTGGACAAAGCATCATCAATTTTCACCTGAAAACTTCGATTTGTTAGAAAACTTTGGATGAGCATGGGTAAATGTCCACGGACGTTGTCGTTATGTAATGCTTTTAATATAGGATACCTCCATTTAGTGTCATAAGCCTTTTCTATGTCAAAACAGACTGCCACAGTTATCTGTTTTCGTTCAAATCCTCTGCGTATATGGTCTTCTAGGATAGAGAGAGAATCTAATGTAGACCTGTTACACTGTGACCCAAATTGGGTGGAAGATAAAATTTTGTTTTCTCGAATGTGCCATGTTAGTCGAGCATTCACCATCTCTTCAAGTAATTTGCATAAGCAACTTGTTAAAGATATTGGTCTGTAATCATTAATATTGCTTGGATTCTTTCCAGGTTTGGGGATAGGAATTATTATAGCTTTATGCCATTCATCAGGAAATAAATTTCTAAGCCATAAATGATTATAAAATTGTAATAAGTATGACTTTGCCAGAGGTGCTAAGTGGTCGATCATCTCAAAGCAAATATTGTCACCTCCAGGAGCAGATTTATTGCTGTTCGAGAGAGCATATTCCAACTCTTCCATATTAAATTTTCTATTATAATATATATCTTCTTGTGTTTCGAAATTTATTGTTATTAGTTCTTCATTATTTTTCTTTGTGCGGAAGTGTTCATCTAAATTTTTATCACTACTTACATTCGCTAAGTTTTCTCCTATTATATTACTTATTTCTTTTGGATCTAGTATTCTTTTGCCATCTTTCAATATGGCATGTCTAGGTGGTTTAACTTTGGTACCATTTATTTTTCAGAATTTTTCCCATATTTTTTGTATAGGAGTATTATTAGAGAGATCTGATACGTATTTCCTCAACGAAATTATTCTTCCTTGAATTACTTCCTTTTTAAATTTTGCAGATATTTTGTTGCATATAGGCTTCAATGTATCAATTTCTAGTAATAATATAGTGATTTTTTGTAAAGTTCCCTCTAATATTGGTGATGTTTTATTTATTTTTATTGAACGTTCTATTTAAATTATCTAGTCGTCTCCCTATTGAGTGTTTTATATTAATTGACTCTGTTAGTTTATCAGACCAGCATGGGACTTTGTGCTTTGTTGGATGGGGCTTTGACTTTGGTATTGTTTGATCAGCAGCCTCTTTAATGAAATCAACAAGAATTTTTTTAGTTTCCTTATGGTCTTTTAAATATTCAAATGGATCGATATTTCTTGTGTGCATTTCATATTTCTCCCAATCAGCTTTATTAATGTTATAAAGAGGAACATGTTTTGCAGGATTATTATGTAATAAGGATATTAATATTGGGAAATGATCACTGGTGTGAAATCATCAACTATATTCCAATCTATTCTGTCAACAATATTTGTTGTACAAAGAGTTAGGTCTACTGAAGACAATGTTCCATGTGTTTTCGAAAAATATGTACTAATTTCGTTATCATTTATACAGCACATGTCGTTTGACTCCATGAACTCTTCAATTTTACTCCCTGCTCTATTTGAGATTATACAGTTACAGTCCCATATCGGGTTGTGAGCATTAAAATCCCCTATTATCAATGTAGGTTCTCTGGCATTGCCAAACAAATCCTTAAGTTTTTCTATGTCGTAATTTTTGTTAGGTTGGTTGTATATGTTAGAAATTACATAATTATAGTTTTTTATTCGTATATTGATGCTTGATATTTGCAAGTCAGCAAAGTTTGCAGGTACCCTGTCATAACATACTTTGTTATGTACATATATAGCAGTACCTAAATTTCCTTCTTCTTCTCTAGATGTAGTAGATACTAAGGCATATTTACCGATTGTTGATATTGTTTTATTGACATGTTGTAAACATAATATCATTGGTTCGTATTCTTTCAGTAAGCATTGTAATTCTCCCAAATGTAATCTGGTCTGCAGACCATTTATGTTCCATTGTATTATATAATTATTGAAAATATCATGTTAAGAGTGTTCAAGCATTACTTTCTTGTTGTGGTTTATCTATTTGTATTTTTTCTAAAATTTTAGTTACGACATTTATTTTATTTTCCTTATAAGACATTAGGTGTCCAATGCACATACAGTCTTTTTTGTGAGTCTCTAGACTAGTGGTTTCTTTATTTCCATATTTTATAAAATTTCGTATAGCGTTTGTTAAACTGTCTTTTGTTATGTTTCTGTTTTTGTTGCATAATTCGATGAAACATTCATTACATCCACATGTGCTTTTTTTGTGTCCTCCTTTTTTCATTTACTTTTAGTGCACCAGTTACTGGTGAGGGAGTAATATCTCCTCCCTTCACATACTCATTTTTGTCTATGGTGTTCTCCTCTACTATTTCCTTATTGCTCTGGGTATTTCTATCCATTTCTTTTATTATTACTTTAGGAGACAAGGGTAAGTTCTTATCATTTTCTTGCCTTTGCACTTTTTGTGGATCCTTGGTCCTTGCTTTACCAGATACCTCTCTAATAATTGTTGGCTTTTTGGTTTTGGGTGGAGTTCTCTCTAAAGGTCTCTTTATCTTTAGCTTCCAGCTCATTATAATTATCTTGTAATGTTTCAGTTATACATGCATTATTCTCTTGTGTTTCCATTTCCTCCAATAACTCACATGAATTTGAACACACAGTTGCACAAGTTTCTTTGTTTCTTGCTATATTAGTTTCTTGTAAAGTTATTTTTTCTTCTGGTTTATCGATTAGGGGTTTGTTACTTACTTTCATTTTTGTTTCATTCCTTGAGCTCATTGCAGTTGAGAACTTTTGCCTCCTAGCTTCCTCTAACTCTCAACTCTAGTTTGGCTTCTCTTATTGGCATTCCTGATCTCTCCTGAAGTAATTTCAATTCTGTATTGTATTTATAGTACATACACTCCTTAGACCTAGCATGGTGATTTTGATCACAGATTACACATTTTTGTTCACCTCACTTCCACTGCGTGGTATGTTTGTCAGATCCACAATACGCACAAATCAATATATTTCTGCAATTTTTCCGTGTATGCCCATATTTACTGCAGTTTTGGCACAGTAGTGGTTTTGGAACATAAGGTCTCAGTTCTCAATTTTGCCCATGATTTTAATTTTGAAAGGCAATTCGTTTCATTACTTTGTCTAATGGCTACACTATATACTTCACAATCTTCCACATTGCTGTACCTTTTTTTAAGGGAATCCAGCAAAATATTTTTTTTATTGGCTTTTCACTTTTAGGAAGTACTACAGTACCCTGTACACTGTTCATATTGTCATGCTTTCTTATCGTTACTTTTATATTATCTATGTTCATTATGGTTAAATAATTTTCGGATTGACTTTTTGTGGTGTTTTCTATTAACCATTCCTGTTGTTTTATTTGTCTAAATGACATTTCTGAGGTTGGGTGCCTGCTTAACAAATAATTTTCCAATCTTAATGCAGACATTTTTCTGTCAGTTTCTAAGGTCAAGAACCTTGACCAACTTCCACTCCCAAAGAGTGAGTCAAGGTTGGGTCAATTCTAAATTTGCTTTTTCTTTGTGGCTTGAATGGTATTAAAGTTTTAATACCAGCCTGTTCTTCATTACCTGGGTTTTCCTTAGAATAGTCCATTGCCATGCCAGAAGTCGTAAGGGTTTTTGTTTTAGTTTCGTCCAGGATGAGATCTCTCTCACCAATGAGGCACAACTGAGGGAGGAGCAATACTGTTACGTTGTGGTAACTGCCCTGGGACACTCACCTGGATATACCCCATTCCCACAGTGCCTTAAGGGTCGTCAGTCCCATGAGATCGGACCCAGTACTGTGGGCATGGCTTGACATAAAAATTTCCCCTCGCTCAACCACGTCAGGTACTCTAGTTTTACGGGTGGAGTGGTGTGCTGTCCAACTCCACCCTCCATCAAGTTAAAAGAGCGGTCAATTCAATACTCCAAAACCATGCCAAGGTCGTCAACGAAAGAAGAAGGGAAGGGGGAAAATGTATAGGGGGGGGGAGTACAAGAGTTAAGAGTTCCCATTGTTCGGTTGAATCCTCAGCAGAGAGAGTTGACATAAAGGGGCATACTCTCTGCAGTGGATCCATAAGCCCCCCACCTCGTCAAGGAGTTGGGATTAGGGGGACCTAAGCTGTAACGGAATGCCATGTAAAGAAGGAACACCCGATGCCTACTCTGGGTTGAAATTACCTTTAACTCTCTGTAAATGACAGTTAACTGGTGTGTAAATTAAATGCAACGTACAGGCAGAAGACTCAATGGCGATACTTAGTGAAAATCTCGTAAATAACAGGGAAACTGCCGTGTAAATTAGGTAAAGGCAGAAAGCTAGATGCCTATACTAGATAAGAATGCTGTAAACGTGGAAACTCAACTCAAATACTGGGTTAAATTTGCAATTTTATCTATATATACCAGTTCAACTGGGTTGTAAACAAAATTTTTAAAAATTTGCAACGTACTCATGGAAAGTTAAAAGCAAATAGACATAGCAATTTGCTGTTGATAAATAAAAAATGTTTATAGGATTTTACCGTCTCGAGGACGAGACAAAAAGGAAAAAGGAAAAAAAAAAAAAGAAATATTTTTACCAATGTAGATCCTTGGTCTCGTCTTATCTTTCAACGCTAGTTGACAATGTTCGGAAGCCTTATTTTGTTACAGCTAGCGTCGGAAACAATAATGATTGAGGGAAGAGGAAGAACCAAAAAAAATTTAAATTCTCTCTCCGTTGCACAAAATATGCGTTGCATCAACTTCACGGGATTGCCTTTATACCCTCAAGCACTCTGTATTCTGTCTCCCTGCCAAAACTAAAGATCAACCAACCTAACTTGCAAATTTCAATTACTGGGGATTTGGGCTTGCACATGTACAGGTGAGACGATGGAAGGCCTGGGGGTAGGTTTTTTTGGGGGGAAGGGGGGGAAGATCTGACTCGCACCTGGCCACACACAATACCACGAGGCTTTGACCGAGAAAAGGAAAACAAACACACGTAGCTAGTACCTGCCTTTTATTTTCGAAAGACAGTTAATTATTTATCTGCTTTGATTTTCTCTTGAGCACAGAATGAAAGTGTTGACCGTTTATTATTCTTTGTTGCTATTCTAAAAGTTGAATGAATTTACACCAACATTAGTTATCACGTGGCCAGAGATTTCTCCAGGAACAATCCTTATATAAAATTTTTATTCTTTCTCTCCTGCCTAAACATGCAAGTGTTACAGAGAGAGAGAGAGAGAGAGAGAGAGGGTGGTGGTGGTGGTGGTGGTGGGGGGGGGAATATACTTAAGCTCACAATAAAACACACTGATTCCCATTAAACGCCTAGCTAAGAAATCTCTTAGCGACACGAGATTCGACGATTTACCCTGCCAAATCATGATTTAACATGCTTGTTTTCGTTTTTGCATCATCAAGTCCCTAAATACCTATGTGCTTCATGAAATAGCATAGCTAAGTTACTTTTTTCTTCAGGCTATTGTATGCACGTGTCTAAGAAATAAAACACTGATTCCCTATACGCCTATGCTAAGAAATCTCATCGACTGAGATTCGACGATTTACCCTGCCAAATCATGAAACATGACACTTGTTTCGTTTTGCATTTATCGCACTCCCTAAATACCTATGTGCTTCATGAAATAGCACATAAAAAAGTCTAAGGTTAACTTTTCTTTCTTCAGGCTATTGGTATGCACGTGTCTAAGAATCTTCCTGTTGCTATTCTTAATGACAGTCAGATATTGTTCACCCCTAACTAGAATATCTAGTCAAATACAAATAACAAGAAAAATAAAAGATTACTCTTTACCTGCTGTGGAGATTTGGGAGCCCTTGTTCTTTGCACTTGCTCAGGAAAAATATAAAAGGAACTCAGATTCGTTTCTTTTCTTGTGACACCAGTTTAGCGATAGCTACGATTGGAAAATGATAATTAATTTTCTTACGATTCTAGCAAAAGGTCGCCATTTTGTTATAAATCTCTCGTTCTCTTATTCTGAAAAGGCCATGCCTGAGAGAAATTATAATAAACAATCTACGACTGAAGGCCAATATTACTTGGGGGAAGAATTTACATAAAACTCTGGAGCTTTAGCTTATATGAACTGTATTTACATTTAAATTATGTGAGAAACAATTCACACCTTAAGGATGACAGGGACTCAAGTGGTTTAAAAATTAATGGAAGGTGGTTGATTGCAGGTCCACTGGAACACAGAGATATGATTTGTGCAAGCGGCTTGTTATTTATTTCAAGCGCCGTTTTCCAAGGGGTTCCCAGATTTCCTCTCACACCCAGGCAAGATATTTGTGTCTGGAAAGAGATTGCATTCTAGAATCAGTGCTAAGGCGAACACGGTGGAAACATTAAAACACAATTTCCTGTTATTATTCCACATCTAATTCACTCACAGGGACATAGAATGACTGGGAGTTTATACAGAAAGGAATACTATTTTGCTTGATTAACTAGAGGATGCTTTCATATCACTACTAGCATCACAAGGGGAATGAATTACAGCATCAAAACACAATTAGGAACTGGAAGCTGAACCAAGAGGTGGGAAGTCGCCTTGGAAAGAATGAAATGGAAATACAGACAAAAGAATAAATCGATAACTGAAATCACTCTCTACAAGACCTGGAAATCCGAGGTCTTGATTTCTTCTGATTTGCTGATCAGGGGGTAAGCACTATGGACAATAAAAAACATGTGTGAGGTCCCCAGATGTGAGGGGAGCTGGAGGGGGAAGTGGTGCGAACATGTCGCCAGTTGGAGAAATTCTGAGAGCAATTAATCATTTTAACATCTCTGGGATCAGGAAGAGCTCTGCCCCGTAGGATTAATTCTGAGAACAGCCAATCCACACAGACGAGATGATTCAAAGAAAACAAAGACTTCAGTTGAAAAAGGCCACTGGAGAATGTGTGAGATTTCCTCATAAAAGAGTTACTTTGCTCGGTAAAAATCACCATTATGTGATTGGAAAATTTTGAAGTAATAAAAGTCCACACTTACCTAAGTTGTGTAATAAAAAATTCATATAAGACGGGAGCTTTCATCTACTTGATCAGTAGACCTCATCAGCAATACTGATTTTTCCTTTTTAAAAAATATGCATGAAATCACAAAAGACAGAAAAGAA
>NC_087200.1:42043909-42083909 GCF_015104395.2 Macrobrachium nipponense
GGGAAATCTACTAGTAGAGTTATGGTAGATGAAGGCGAAGGGAAGGTAGAGAGTGTGGTAGAAACAGATTGCAGTAGTAGCTGTTTGAAAAATGAGACTAAAGACACCAGCAGCTTTGCCAAAACAAGAACGTGTTGATTAAAGTGGAAAATCTGAACTTTGACACCTCCAGTGGCTGGTTACGATTGATTAGGGCAACCAGTAAGATTCATATAGGGGCGGTACCGGAAGTTAAAAAAGCCACTCAAGAGAAAGTAGGGCGTATCCCAGTAGAAATGAGGGAGGAGCCCAAATTGAAAGGATAGGTTGAGACTTCACTTGAAATCTCAGAGAAGATCAGTTAGGGACTAAACACTTGACGAAAAGGTTGTGTCGGTGGAACCTCTGTACCCTGTGAAATTTGTGTTGTGTGAACAGACAGTGAATTGTATGTGTTATAATAATAAGTAAGATAAACAAAGTAGTGTTTAACTTGCCCAGAGTCCTATCATAAGTATCCATGCCAAACCCTCCTGAGAGACTGGATAAATGTAAGGAATTGAATTAATCTGATTTCAGAATTTGCAGAAATCCAGTGTAAATAATCTATAATTCAACAATAAGTTCCTAAGAAAAGAAAAACTCAACAACAAAGCAATATAGATGAATATTACCCCATATAACAATAGATAAGATAAACAAGTACAAACCAAGGCTACCAAAGAAAAGACTGACTAATAATAAAGAGAAGAGAAAAGAGAAAGAGAAACATACAACATATACACCCTTGATGTGGGAACACCTTAGACGTGGTGAGGGGGCTCGTGAACCCAAGGATTCTGTTCCCGGGTTTGAGTCCAACAGATTCAAATATTATTATGTATTCATAATTTTATGGAATTTTCAACTTTTTGTAAATTCTATTGGACCTGCCAAATAGGAAAAGATATCATAGCTAGGATAGGGTTTATATCCGAAACTAAATATGGGGTACTGTGGTGAGACCATCAACTGCCCGATAATATTTGGACCTGAGAGTTATCAGGCAGAACTATTCTTTTGCAGGACTGGACCACGGATTCCAGGGGGTCTGCTTCTGGGGATAGGACTCTCGGCATTCTATCCAGTTTGCCAATAAAATGATAAGGATGAGGATGAGTGTATTCTTGTAATACTCTCAGTCCTATCAAGCAGGGCTGGCTCACACTTGGGTCACTCTAATTTGTGCCATCCCCTGTGGGGTAGGGTAGGGATGCAGACATTTGGGAGTCGGTTTCTAACTTGTGGCATTGGTGGAAGAATAAACCCCATAAAAAGCAGTTTTAAGGATTCGAGGCCCTATGATTGTGCTCTTCTGGTAAAGACGTCGACCACTACACCCACCATGGAGATTTAAAATTCTCCAAATGTTGATGACTTCGCCAAAAATGAATTGATAAAAAGCAGTAATAACAAATCTCCTGATCCCCCTCCTGACTTCCCCTCCCCTGGAACCTCTAGCCATGTTTCATTGATGACGACTTCAATCAAGGACACAGACTTCTCTAAGAAATCTTCATCCAAAGTTAAATCCTCAACACAGTCAGGTTGTGAGAAATTTGAGAATGCTCAATATCGAAAACTTCCCAGTCATTTGTGATTATAAAAGTTCATGATGATTTTGAAATCATTTGAACTGTTGCAGAAATCAGGATGAACTTTATTGGTAGTGAATCTAAATGAGGCTCTTAAGACTAGTAGCATGATAAGTACCATACAAATTGGTCAAGCTACAGTACGAGGAGCCTTAACAAACAAAGTCCCCAAGGGCTTGGGAACTTAACTGGGCTAAAGATAAACCAGAGGGAAAGCAGATTGCAGAAGTAAGAACTCCTAATCCTCCTATGTGGCTTGTTGCTTCAGCCAGGAAGGAAAATTATAACTACTACAAATTTTGTAGGTTTCTTCAGAAAAAAGTGGGAGGAATAAAGAGAGGTGAAATTTTTTCGTTTTGGGAAAAACATTGTTCTTATTCATGCCAAGTCCACAACCCAATCAAATATGCTGACCTTGTTGGACATTAAGAATAATGAAAAGGTTATGGAGATCAAGCGCTACTTAAGCTTTAGTTATGGGAGAGGAGTACTATTTGTTTAAGGCCCATATAACATGACAGGAGAAGAAATTCTAGAAATGAGCCCCACTTTGGTTTGGAGAGTGAAAAAGTCAGCTATTGCCAACTTGATCATTTGTCGACTCTAAAGTACCTTCTCATGTCATATTTGAAAATGAAAGGGTATGAGTACATCCTTTCCAGCAAAAATCAATGCAGTGTTATCATTCTTTTAAGTTTGACCACTCCTCAAAAAACTGCGAAAGTGCTAAAATTTGTATAAATTGTTCTGGCATCCATCATGATGAGGAATGTAATAGAATAGCAAAATGTGTGAATTATCAACTGGAACATAAATCTAATAAACAAAATTGCGAAATATACAAATTTGAACTGTCTGCACCAATAAAACCAGTGCAGAGCATATACGTATTGGTTTGGAAATAAAAAAGACAATTGGGATAGCAACCTAAGAGCCCCTACCCCTATTTACCACTAGGGGTGAAATGGCAGCGTCCTCTAATGTAGCAGGTGCATTAACCACTGTGGTAGTGGCCCAGACATCTGGGTTAGGTGCTCAGCCTGTTGAGGCTAGAGCGCAAGCATCCAAGAAGGATAATATGGCACTCAGCCCAACCACCTTGGAATTGTTTCAGGCTGCATCTCTGTCCGTTTTAATGGTGACTGAGAAGCATCAAAAGAGGAGATGTTCCCCCTCATCCTCTGCTCCATCAAATCCAATTAAACTAGCATCACTTAGTAATAGATATGAAGTACTAAACTTGATGCAAGAACCCCTGCTTGAAGAAAATGGCATAAGTAAATGAACAGATAATTAACCAAATCTGTCAAGACCAGTTCTTTAAAAGTCATCACTTCCCCAAAAAATAATTTTCCTGTCAACACTATAAGGGAACTGTAGAAGTTTCAGGGCTCGAAGCAAAGAGCTGATGGTATTACAGTATATCTAATTCTCCACCACCAATAGGAGATAGAGGTAACTGAGGTGCAGTAATTATTGCACATAAGTCGCTGCAACACTCCTTGCTATCAGTTATTACTCATCTCCGAGCTGTAGCAGTAACTTTCATTTTAGACAAGCAAATTACAGTCTGCTCCATCGATCTGCCTCCTGATTTGGATTTCACTTATAATGATATTCATTTACTGATCAATCAACATCCTACTCCGTTCCTCCTCCTTGGAGATTTTAATGCCCACAACCCCATTTGGGGTGGGAACATGGTAGATGCAAAGGGTAGGATGTTGGAGGGTATTATAGATGGTCATGATATCATTCTACTTAGTAATGGAGCCATGACCTATCATAATATCTACTCCAATACCTAATCAGCTATTGATTTGAGCATTTGGTCATCTAGTATTCATATTGATTACCGCTTCCCAATTCATATAAAATCGGTTAAGAATCGGCCATCTGAGTCACCTCCTTAATGGAAGGAAGATGAAGCAGACTAAAAAATTTAATGAGTCTGCTCTCTTGGATTGATTGATCGATTGTGAAATTTATGTCTCGAGAACCAAGCGCTGGAACTCATCAGGATTATTCAGTGCCTTAATGAAGATCAATATCTAAATCAATATGATTAATTATGAATAAGTGAATGATATGTGTTCAAATATGAACGTAAAAAAATGAAGAATGATGATAGATAAAACCAATGAAAAATAAATTATTAAACTTTTATATTTAAAAATATATAATAAATAAAATAAATTAATAAATCTTTACTAAATATGCTAAAATCATATCTTATAAAAATAACCAGTTTCTTTCAGATAACCCATAAGGTTATGTACCCCAACACCATCATTTGAAATTTCTAAAATAGTCTTCCCAGCTATTATGTACTTTACCCTAGGACAGTGCACCAGCATGTGCTCAACAGATATCTGATCACAGTGAGCACAACAACCTGGGGCACTGGCTCCTTCCAAAATACAACTATGGGTGAAGCGGGTATGGCCAGTCCTAAGCCGTGTTAGGTTGATTTCAAATCTTCTGGTACGACTAAAACCTGAACTCCAAAAATCAATATTATTGCTAATATTCTTTACTTCCTACTTGTGGATAAAGTGCGAGAAGTTCATCTCTGCTGCCATTTCTTACAGATGTACCTTCTAATGACTGGATGCATATCCAAATGTGGCACCTTATTAGTTAAGAAATTACATTTTGCAGCATCCTTTGCTTCACTATCAGCCAGTTTGTTCCCTTCTATACCTCTGTGCCCAGAAACCCCCAAAAAACTTGAATGATTTGTGGCGAACAAAAAGATAAAAAAGCCATTCCAGAGTCTTTTGAATTAAGAAATGGGTAGAGTTAATCTTCTTTAGGGCTTCTAAAACATTCCTTGAGTAACTATATATTACTCTGGATTTAAATTTCTTATCAGATGCTAGATTTTAAAGTATCAACACACACCACTCACTGCACAGCCCACTCCATCTTCTGATTTTGATCCATCAGTATAGATTTTCCTGTCATTTATATGCCTCTCACCATGCTCCAAAAACTTGTTTCTGACTTCTTCTGGATGACCACTCTACTCTATCTCTTTACTGCATACATCTATTGCTGGAATAAACCAAAGAGGGGTAGCAGGATGCTTAACTTTCAGGATCTTCTTTGTTTTTTTATATTTTCATCCTCCAGTTCACCCAGCTGTCTTACTTGAAATGGTGTTGAAGATCTACTAATTTTAAAAGGACTTGAATCACACTGTTTCAAGATCTCAAAAGAAGGATTCTCCCTAGCGCTTTTCAGCCGCATGGTGTTTTTAGACCTAGCTCATGCCTCATTAGGTCCAGTTGTAGCTGATGGGAGTCTACACAGATACTTTCAATGAGTGAAGTTCTAAAAGCTCCAGTGCAGATCCTTAACCCCATATTATGCACAGTGTCCAATTCCTTAAGTTTAATCTTTGAAGCAGATGAGTTTACTTGGCAGCCGTAGTCTAACTTAAATAAACATACGGCATTGTAAAGCCTTAACAACGATTTCTTTTCTGCACCCCAATTAAAATTAGATACTATACTTTTAAAATATTTAGTGATCTCTTCACTTTCACTTTTAACTGGTCAATGTGATTATTTCAAGTGAGCTTTTCATCAAAGACCATTCCTAAAATGTTACTTCAGTGGAGTAAGGTAAAATAATTCCATTTAAGGTAAGAGTTTGAATGTTTTCCTTAGTTCGACGCCTGCAGGATCGAAATCGAAATCCTTGCCCATTAGCCCATTTGCTTACTTTATCGATGGCTCTTTGCTTGAACCTGCTAGTAGAAACTGTATCATATCCTGTGCAGAACAGAACCAAATTCTCCACAAATAAAGAGCCTTTTACTGGTAACGATATATTTTCTAATACATCATTAATGGCAACAGCAAAGAGGGTGACACTAAGGACACTACCATGATTAACTTCCTCTTCTTGTAAGAAAGGTCGTGATACATGATTTCCAACTCTTACCTTAATATATCTTTCTGATAAAAACGAATTTACATATCTGATCTTTTTTCCTTTAATGCCCATCTTATAGAACCTTTTTATGATAGCAAAGCGCCATGTGGTGTCATATACCTTTTCCTAATCAAAGAAAACTCCTATTCTTTTGCTCGCTTCAGCAAAACCTTGTTGTATTTGGTTTGAGAGCCTGAGGAAAGGATCCGAAGTAGATCTAGTTTTCCTACAGCCAAACTGGAATGGAGAAAGCAATTTATTTGTTTCTAAGTGCCATACAAGTCTGGTGTTAATAATCTTTTCCGTCAGCTTACAAACACAATGGGTGAGAGCTATTGGCATGTAGCTACTGGGTAAAGAGGGATCCTTGTTTAGTTTCTTCATGGGGATGATTAATGATAATTTTCCAGATTTCGTTTATCATATCTAGAAGAAATTTCTTTGACTTTTCTGGGAGATGTTTCAGCATTTCATAAAGTATTTCATCTTCACCAGGGGCTGATGCTTCGGTATTCTGCAAGGCATCTTTGAGTTCCTGCACCGTAAATTTTGCATTATATGGTTCGAAATTATTTTCACATAAATCAAGAGAAATCTGGGCATCTCTAATGTCTTGGAATTCTCGAGAATAGTTCTCACTACTCAGTATTCTCGAGAAATGTTCTCCTAGTTTTTCTGCTTCCATATCTGGTTGAGTAATTAGGTCACCATTTATCTTAAGGGCAGGGACAAACTTGCCACTTAGTTTTTTTCATTTTTTCTTAAATCCTTTTGGATGACGTTTTTGAGCTAATGTCATTTATGTGGCACATCCATGGCTTTCTTTTTGCCTTATTAAAATATTTATTTTGGTTTGGCACAGCACGTGGGTAAATAAATTTGGTTTGTGCAGTCCCACTCCTCTTATACTTTTATAACATTTTCTAGTGATCTTTCTCATATTACTCAATTTTATATGAATTGGGAAATGGTCACTTCCATTTGGATATTCATTAACTGACCATTCATAACACTGGCCTGCACTGTTTTCAAGGTCTACACTGAATCCAAAAATCATACTCATTTTACTCAATCAGATCAAGTTAGTGAAATATTAGCACATTAAAAATATCCTAAATTCTGATTTATTTGTAGGTGAATGAAACAAAATATTGAAAATTTTAGACTGATTTATTCACAGAAGGCTTACAAAGTATTTTGAATAGATAGCAAGAAGCGTATATTGAACTAAGGAAGCTACTCATGGATAAATTGTCTCTTTAGGGACTTCTGTTTCTGTTAAGCAGACTCCACATTCCTCTTCAGGCACCAGCAGTGGTTGGTCAGAAAGTTGATATTCCATCGGCCTTGATAGCGTTCCTCCATAACACTGATATCTTGGTGAAAGCGCTCACCCTGCTCTTCACTGAAGTCTCCACAATTCTCTGGAAAATAGTCCAGATGCGACCAGAGGAAGTGCATTTTCACTGACATGAGCACACCAAGTTGGCGGAATCTCTCCATTAACTCATCAACCACCTTCTGATAATGAGAACTTCTGTGGTTGCCAAGGAAGTTTGTCATGACTGACTTAAGGAACAAACAGGCAGAGAGTTCAGTGAGATTCAGTGCATCATCAAAACTAATATCTTTGATGAGTTCCCTTATTTGAGGACCATCAAATATACCTGCCTTAAGTTTCTCCATGCTTTTTTGTTGAAACTTCTGATGGAGGAAAGCAAATCCTCTACCTTCCCTGTCCAATGCCTTTACAAAGTTCTTCATGAGACCGATTTTGATGTGGAGGGGTTGAAGCAATACCTTGCTTGGTTTAATCAGATGGTGGCACAGAACGTTGTGTGGCCCAGGTTTTAATTGTCTTGATGGCCACTCTTGTCTAACATAATGCTGGTCATCAGCACGGCTATCCCATAAACACAGAAAGCATGGATACTTTGTGTAACTACCTTGAGGTCATAGGATGAGTCCAACAACTTTAAGATCTCCACATTTCAACCATTTATATTCCTGGTAGTTCAAAGCAGACAACAGAGATTCCATACTTTTGCAGGATTCTTTCATTTCAACTGAGTGCCCAACAGGGATCGATAAAAACTCCATTCCATAGCATCATACTTCAGACCAAGTAATTCAATCAGGTCAGCAATATAGTTATAGTAGACCAGTGAAGATGCTTCATCAAATGTGAAGAATTTTCTAAATTCTCTCTCATAGCCCCGATACAATTAGAATGTTGTTCCTGGTAGACGTTTATCTCGAAGACGAGAACCCAGTAACTGGGCAGACTCCTTGGAAAGGTTAAGGTCTCGTGTCAGGTCATTGAGTTTGGCTTGGGTCAAAGGCACCGGTTGGTCGTCCTCTTCTGGTCTGTATGCACCACACTCAGCTGTATCAGTCATGTCACTAGATTCGGAATCAGAACTAGATTCCATGGTGACATTTGGCGCAGGAGCAGGAAGACCAAGGGGCATAGGGAAAAAGCTTTATGGCAGAAGGAACATCAGGGTATTGAACATGGTGCTTGTTCTTGCAATTGATGCCTTTTAGATTTGTCAAGCAAATGTAGCAGTCGGTAACGTGATCTTTCCCTTTCCTCCACACCATTGGGACGTCAAATGGCATACTCTCCCTTTTCTTGCTCATAAGTTCTAAAAACATATTTTGCAGCAGATATGGGGAGAGAATGGCTTATCCTAGACCCCTAGTTTGACACCAAAGTATGCTAGATATGCATTCTTCACAAAATCTGTGATTTTTGCTTGACGGTCTGGAAGAACCACATGTCCGCAGATGTAACAGAACCTACTAGGATAGTTTTTACACTTCCAGTCCATTTTATACATATCTAGACCTGAAAGGAGAAATAAAAATAATTATTAAAGGTTAACCATGACCCAGTTTTGCACAAAGTCCATAGACGCTTGGATAATTGCAATATTTTCGAAAAATATGCTGGAATAAAAATAGGCTATATCTTAGAAACCACACCTGACCCAGGAAAATAAATTGTATTTTTTTTATTCAGCATGCAAAAAGGGTCCTAAATCAGTTGAGAAACCCTTGACCTTTGTAAAAATGTTTTGAAATGCAGGCCAGTGATATAAATACTAGATGAGCAAGTGCTCAGATTAATAGCTGAGTAGGTATTGGAGTAGGTATTATGATACGACATGGCTCCATTGCTAAGTACAGTCATATCATGACCATCCATAATACTCTCCAACATCCTACCCTTTGCATCTCCCATGTTCCCACCCCAAATGGGGTTGTGAGCATTAAAATCTCCAGGGAGGAGGAATGGAGTAGGACGCTGATTGATCAATAAATGAATAGCATTGTAAGTGAAATCCAAATCAGAAGGAAGGTAGATGGAGCAGACTGTAATTTGCTTGTCAGAAATAAAAGTTAATGCTACAGCTTGGAGATGTGTGTTAATTGATAGCAAGGCGTGTTGCAGCGACTTATGCACAATAATTGCTGCACCTCCCTTAGCTCTATCTCCGATTGGTGGTGGAGAATTAGATATGCTGTAATTTAATCCAGGATTATATTGTGCTTCCAAGCTTAATTTCCTGGAGACACACAATGCCTGGGTTATGGCCATGGAGCAGTAGCTTTAGCTCTTCACTTCGAGCCCTGAGCCCTATAGTTTCATTGTAATATTGATGTGAAAATTATTTTTTGGGCTTGGTGGATGGCCCTTTGGATGGAGCCTTCTTATTTACTCTCTTCTGTTTATGTGCATTATCTAGTGATGATTTGGAAAGGACCGGTCTTGACAGGTTTGGTTTATCTGTTAATTGTTTGAAATCAAGATTGGGTTCTTGAATCAAGTTAGTATTTCGTACTTATTACTAAGTGATGCAAGTTTAATTGGATTTGATGAAGCAGAGGATGAGGGAGAATGTCCCCTCTTTTGGTTCTTTTGCTACTAATTCACTATTAAATCAGGCAGCGATGCGGCCTGAGACAATTCGAAGGTGATTGGGTCGAGTGCTATTTTATCCTCCTTAGAGGCTTGTACTCTAGCCTCAACAGGCCAAGCACCTCTCGCAGATGGCTGGGCAACTACCACAGGGGTTGATGCACCTGCTACATTAGAGGGTGCTGCCACTGCACCCCTCGTGGTAGATAGGGGTAGTGGCTTAAGAACTTGAGCATAGCTCCTAGGTTGTTGTCCTAGTTGTCGTTTTGTAAGGCCAATACTTATATGCTCTGCATTAGCTTTATTTAGTGCACCCAGTTCAAATTTGTATATTTCAAAATTTTCGTTATTAGATTTATGTTCCAGTTAACAATTCACACACTTTGCTTTACTATTACATTCTTCATCACGATGGGCACCAGAGCAATTTATAAAAATTTGAGCATTTTATGAGTGGCCAAACTGAAAACAATGATAGGACTGCATTGATTTTTATTGGAAAGGACATACTCGTACACTTTCATTTTCAAATATGACAAGAGAAGGTACTTCAGAGTGTACAAAGGTTAAAATGATCATGTTGGTGATAGCTGCCTTTTTCACTCTCCAAACCGAAACAGGGCTCATTTCTAGAATTCCCTCTTCTGTCATGTCATACAGGTCTTTATCAAATAGTACTCCTCTCCCATAACTAAAGCTTAAGTGGGGTTTCATCTTATAAATAATTTCATCACTTTTAATGTCCAACCAGGTCAGCATATATGCTTGGGTTGTGGACCTGGCATGAATAAGAACAGTGGTCTTCCCAATAGAGAAATATCACTCCTCTTTATTCCTCCCATTTTTTTTTCTGAAGAAACCTACAAAATTTGTAGTAGCTATAATTTTCCTCCTTGGCTGAAGCTACCAGCCACATAGGAGGTTGAGAGATTTTTACTTTTGCAATCTCCTTCCTCTCTGGTTTACCTTGAGCCCATTTAGATGGCAGATAAACGTCCAAGTCTTTGGGAACTTTGCCTGTTAAGGCTCCTCGTACTGTAGCTTGACCAATTGATATGGCAATTACTATACTACTAGCCTTTAGAGCCTCATCATGGCTACTAGATGTAACCCAAGCTTCCCATTTAGATTCACTCTCAATAAAGTTTATCCGGATTTCTGCAACAGTTCCAAATAATTTCAAAGCTGTCAAGATCATCTCACAATCACAACTTACTGGCAAGTCTTCGATATGGAGCATTCTCAAATTTTCACACAACCTGGTTGTGTTGAGGATTTAACTTTGGATGAAGATTTCTTAGAGAAGTCTGTGTCCTTGATTGAAGTCGTTATCAATGAAGCATGGCTAGAGGGGAAGTCAGGAGGGGGATCAGATTCGTTATTTTTGCTTTTCATTATTTATTTTTGGAGAAGTCGTCAACATTTGGAGAATTTTGAATCTCCATGGTGGGCGCAGAGGTCGTCATATGTGCCAGAAGACCACCATCATAGGGCCCAGGGTACTCGAACCCTTTCAACTGCTAGACATAAAGAATTGAGAGGGGAAGAATAAATAAGTAAACCTGAAACCCTTGGAAAGATGTCATCAGCCTTTCATGGAGTTTATTCTTCCATCAATGGCACAAGTGAGAAACCGATTCCCAAATGTCTGCATCCCTACCCTACCCCAAAGGGGATGGCACAACATGATTAAATTGGCCCAAGTGTGAGCCAAACCCGCTTGATAGGACTGAGAATATTACAAGAATTCAAAAATCCCCTCCATAATCATATTATGGGCAAACCGGATAGAAGCCAGACCTAGACCCCCCTGGAATCCGTGGTCCAGTCCTGCAGAATAGTTCCACCTGAAAACTCTCAGTTCCAAACATTATTGGGCAGCTGATGGTCCCACCACAGTTCCAACTATTTGGATTTGTATATAAACCTAATGCCAACTATGATATCTTTACCTATTGGTCAGGTCCAATCTATTTTACAAAAAGTGGAAAATAGAAAAAAACAATTTCCAAAACAGATATAGTATAATAATATGACTCTTGGACTCAAACCCGGAAACAAATTCCAGGGGTTCAAGAGACCCCTCACCACGTCAAGGTGGTCTCACTTCTAGGGGGATGTTTATGGCCTTGAGCTGAAAGTAAAATTTATTAGTATTATTATTATTATTATCTAACGTTTCACTTTTCCATATTCAGTCACAACTTGCCCTCACAGGAAAATCTTTAATTGCAGTCATTATAGCAATTTTATTTTGTCAGGGTGTGTAAAAAATGAGTTATAATTTGGGAAATCTAAATTTGAAAGCTACATGACAATCCTCCTCAAGATACTATTCATAATGAGAAGAAATTTTTTACCAGATATTACTTATATCAGTCGATAAGAAAAGATAAAGTTCCGTTAGTACTTTAGATAAGGGCATATAGCCTGAGACTTCATTTTGTGTAATAAAATTGGTTTATTGCTTCACTATGTAAAGGAAATGTGAGGAAGGTGAATTGAAAAAGAATATATTTTAATCACCATCGAATTAAACAAATCAATGACATTGCAAATAAAAAAAAAGGGGGGGCTTTCAGCGAGGAGTAATTATAATTTTGAGGGTACTCGAAAACTGGGTGACACTACACATTTATACACCTGGTCAAAATGACATACGATTTTTGTAATAATGCAGATATATTGAGTTTGCAGTTATGAATATATACTGAAAAGAAAAGAAGTAAAAAATATAATCTAATTTCGGGGGTTCTAAATTTTGATACTATAAGATGAACGAGAAAAAGATCACGACATAGAAATGGTAATTGAAAAAAAAATTCAGAGAATGTAAAATCCATAAATGATAATTTAAAATGCAACATTCATAAGTCACAAAAAAAAGGTAAATGGAAAAATGCAATTTTAAAACAACGCTTTTTAGCGTAAATGCAAAAATAAATAGTAAAAGTCACAAAATAAGTAAATGCTAATTTTAAAACGTCACTAAATAAGGTAAATGCAAAAATGAAAACTGTAAAATGTTGCTAAATAAGGAAAATGTTAAAGCGAAAAGTTTAAAACGTTACTTAAAAGTAAAAGGTAGGAGTAAAAATGCAAATTTGTGACCCTTACTAAATAAGAATAAGGTAAATGTAAACTGTAAAACGTCACTAAATAAGGTAATTCCTAAAACGTAAATTTTAAAAGGCACTAAATAAGGCAAATGACCAAATATAAATGTTAAAAATAAATAAGGTGAATACAAATACACGTTTCAAAATGTCACCAAACATGGCAAATGACAAAATTTTAGTTTAAAAACGTCACATAAAAGGAAAATGGTAAAATGGAAATTTTAAAACGTCAATGTAAATGCATAAATGCAAAATTTAAAACGTCACTAAATAAGGTAAATGTCAAAATCGCAAGATTTAAAACATCATTATATAAGGTAAATGTAAATATGTAAATTTCAGGTCACTAAAGAAGGCAAGTGACTAAATGAAAAATTTAAAGCGTAGATAGATTAGGTAGATGCAAAAATGCATATTTGAAAGCTTCACTACATAAGGCAATTATTATTATTAAAGTTGTTTAACCAGACCACTGAGCTGACTTTCAGCTATCATAGGGTTGGCCCGAAGGATTAGATTAAAAAAAAAAAAATCACGTCTAGGCCAGAGGCAAAGCTCTGGAACCGAATTGTTTATTCGGTGTGATGACAAATGAGTGAAAATTAAACTAAAAACTGCGCAAAGGCACACAAACTGGAACACATGCACACTATAAATACATTTACTTACATATCTACACTTTCATAAAAAAAAATCAAAATAAGTTAAGTAACATTTAAAAGTTTTGTTTTTTAAAATTCGTTAGTCTAATAATTTTCGTATTTTACTTAGGTTTCTATTTTATCAACTAAATTACACTTCTTCAAGAACATCAAAATAGGCATGACTGAAAATGCAGTGGATTCTGACAAGATTTCTTTCAGAGATTTGTTTCCAAATGTCGACAGTCGTTGCTGGTTGTACTTTGGGCACTCGCATAACAAATGTTTGACAGTTATAACCTCCCTGCACTCTGCACACTCAGTAGCTGAGCTATGTGGGCTGCTCATTAAGTGTCCATGTGTCAGACGGGTATGGCCTATACGGAGACGTGTCAGAATTACTTGTTCATGTCTCTCTCTCTGATATGATGAACTCCACTTTCCAACATCAGGTCTTATTTGCTTTAATTGGTTATTTTCTGACTCTTCATTCCAAATATGTTGCTATTTCCTTATAATACCCATCTTTACGTTTGTTACATAATCACCCATAGGGAGATTCACACTTGATCTTGTCATTTGATTTGCTTCTTTGGCTGCTTTGTCAGCCTCTTCATTTCCTTTGATCCCTACATGGGCAGGGATCCAACATATTTCTACATTTTTCCCAATAATATCTAATTTATGAAGTGATAATTTAATTTGTTGTAAAATATTATTTTTTGGTTTGTAACTCTGGATGGCTTCTATGGCACTTCTTGAGTCACTAAAAATCTCATAATTATTGAGTGATGTTTCTTTAATTATTTTTATGGACGAGGCTATTGCGCAAAGTTCTGCTGTGAATATTGAAGCTGTATTAGGAAGAGAGAATTGATATGATTTGTCCTTGGACACTGCAGCACATCCCACTCCATGTTCCGATTTAGATCCATCTGTGTATATTGCATAATGTGGACCTTTTCGGTTCATATGTTCTATTATATGTTGTCTATGGTGTGATGGCGTATATAAGTATTTTTTTGATAAATATTTTAATTGTGTGCAAGTTTTCATTTTATTGATTGTCCAAGGCGGAGGTAATTTTACTACTGGAGGAATTTGTATATTCACATTTAGTGATTCAAACAGTCTTCTAGCTTTAATTGGAAAAGGGGGTGGATGATTGTTTATAAATATTTCTGAGTTCAAATAACTTTTTTATTGGAGAATCGCTTGTCCTAATTCTCAGAGCACTCTTCATTATTACAAGCTCTGTATGGAGAGAGAGAGAGAGGTAGTTCACCACATTCAATCTGTAAAGAAGTCGGTGATGATTTAAAGATTGATTGATTGATTGTGTATTAAATCTGGCGTCACATCTGGGTAATTAACAGCGAAATAAATTGAAGAGAAAATTTTAAATTTTTAAATAAATTTCATATAAATAAATATATGTATATGAAAATTTTCTTCATATATAAAAGTTCTTACATAGACAATCTATGTATAATTTAAATTTGGTTGAGGAGGCCTGCCTCCCCTATAAATTTATATACTAACTGCTCTATATTACAATCCTTTCCAAGAATTATAGCTAGGATAAAATTACCTACTCTGTCCCGACCCCAAGACAGGAACCTATGTCTCAAATTCCCGAATCTGGGACATTCAATCAACAAATGTTTCACAGTCAAGGGCACAGTACAGGTCTCGCAAAACGGAGGGTTTTCACGAGACATCAAGAACCCATGTGTGAGTCTTGTATGTCCAATCCTCAATCTGCAAAATATTGTTCCTTGTCTCCTTGGCATATACGGATATGACCAAGGAGACACTGATGAAGTGATACTGCGCATTTTTTGATTAGTTAAAATATCCTTCCACTGGGACCGCCAACATTCTTTAATTCTCTGACCCACCAGAGGATATAAATCCCGATATGGTAGTAGGCATCTTGTGGGTTCTGGGAAGTTGACTGCCGACTTTGCCAATCGGTCAGCTTTCTCATTCCCGTCCACCCCAACATGGGAAGGAACCCAACAGAACTTTACTTCTTTCCCTCTTCTTTTCAGTAAAAGCAGCCATTCAAATATGTCTAAAATCAAAGGGATTCACAATATATAATAAAATTATTTTCATTCCGGATAAAAATTTCTTTTAAAGCCTTTAAAACTGCATATAATTCTGCCGTAAAAATCGATGCAACAGGTGATAATCTGCCACCTCTCTAAATCAGGGAAGGCTACTCCAAAGCCGACGCCAGCATCTGACTTAGAGCAGTCCATGAAAACTGCAGTGGAGTTATCATGTTGCATGGAGTGTTCTAAAAATATTGACCGCCTGGCCTCACTGGACAATTCTTCTGTCTTGGCAAAATTGAAATATCTACAGAATTTTACCTATGGGAAGTTCCAGGGGGGGCTAACTGAGTATTTTGCTGGTAAAATCTCGATCCTTGGCATATTTAATTTACAAACAATGGTATTGACTCTAAAAGCGAATGGATGAGGTTGCTTGGGTTGATTTTCATAACTCGGCCAATGGCTTTCATTTCTCATACAAATGCTGTTTAAAGACTTAGGTAGCCTCTGGAATCTATACCAGATCCGAACCAGCAGACGCTCGTAATGAAGATCCAGTGACACCTCATCAGCATCTACTAGCATGCTCTCGGTGGGAGATGATTTAAATGCTCCTGTACACAACCCTCCATGATGAATTGAGTTGAGCATTTTAAGGCTATTTGGCTTCGCAGAAGTGTACACCTCACACCGATAACTTAATTTTGAAAAGACCAAGGCTTTATATAATCTCAACATCTGAGTTCGGTCTGCCCTCCTAGAAGTGTGAGACAAATCTTTCAGCATATTCATTGCTTTCAAGCATTTTGCCTTAATATATTTCAGATGTGGAATCCAGGTCAGCTTGCTATCAAAAATCAGACCAATAAACCTTGTTTCACCAACACATGGAATTCTCTGCCTATGAATGAATAGATCTGGATCAGGGTGGATTCCCCTTATACGACAAAAGTGCATAGTTACTGTTTTACTAGTAGAAAATCTAAAACCATTAACCTCAGCCCACTTTACTATATTATCAATGCAGAGCTGAAGGCGGCGTTCAGCCACTGCCATCCTTGTTGCTGCAAAGGAAATCGACAGGTCATCAACAAATAGAGTACATGTTATATCTGGGGGAATTATTTTAGAAACCCCATTGATTACCAAGGCGAACAAGGTTACACTTAAAGCACTTCCTTGTGGTACTCCTTCTTGATTTTTTAAAAAAGCCTTAATAAAGAGGGGCAAATTGCCTCTCAGATTACATTCATAAAGGACCCTCAAAATACCATATCTCCATGTTGTATCATAAGCCTTCTCTAGATCAAAGAAAACAGTGATGTGATGCTGCTTGTTGGCAAAAGCTTCACATATTGAAGATTCCATTGGTACCAATACATCAGTTGTGGAGTGCATACTCCGAAAATCACACTGAGCAGGCGACAGATATTTACCTTTTTCCAAGTACCACATCAATCGTGTGTTCACCATTTTTTCCATGATCTTACACAAACAAGATGTCAATGCAATAGGACTATAATTTTCTGTCTTGAATGGATCTTTTCCAGGTTTCACGAATGGCAGTAATTTTAACTTCTCCCAAAGCTTGGGGAAGCTATGTTCTTGGTAAATTCTGTTAATAAGGCTTAATATGAAAAGTCTGGTATTTTCAGGAGTGTGCTTAATCATTGAATATGTTATATCATCCAGTCCAGGAGCTGATTCATTACATTTATTCAAGGCTGATTCAAATTCTCTAATAGTAAAAGCATTGTATTGATCATGTCTTATCGTATTAAAATCAATTTCGACCTGTTCCATTATCTGTCTTTGAGCTGAATAGGGTCTATCATCATATTTCTTCGCAACATTAGCAAAATGATTAGCAAACTCATTTGCCACTAACTGGGGGTCTGCTACCGCGCAACCATTGATCTTGATAACTGGAGGTTGACAAGGAGTGAACTTGCCTGCTATTTTTCTAACTCTCTTCCAAACTAGACTCAGAGGAGTTTTCGAATTTAGTGAAAATATGAATATTGTCCAAGATTCTTTTTGTGCTTTTTTTATTTCCATGCGAAAATTAGCTCTTGCTTTTCGAAATTCAACACAGTAATATTCACATTTTCGTCTGCGGTATCTGGTGAAAGCAGATCTCATGATGATTTAAAGGCTCCTGAACATATTCTAAGGCCCTCATTATGAACTGGGTCCAAAGTGCTGCGTCTGAGGCTGAGCCATATACTTTGCTACCATAATCAATTATAGACAGGACTGTTGCTTTACACAGTAATGTAAGGGTTTGTCTATCGGTTCCCCAAGTAGTGTTTGATAATTTTCTAATTATATTTAACGCTTTTATACATTTTGATTTCAAGTATGTTATGTGAGGTTTCCAGTTGAAGTGAGTATCAAGCACTAAACCTAAAAATTTTGCAGTTTGTCTAATTAGTATACTATGATTTCTGATTTTTAAATCTATTACATCACCGTTCATCCACCTTTTATCTTTATAAAACACTACTGCTTGAGTCTTATGTATGGATAACTTAAATCCTACAGATGAGGTCCATTCGTTTATTTTTATTATACTTTTATTAATGATGCGTTTTGCATGTTTAATACGAGAGGCTGAATAATATATGGCAAAATCATCCATGTATAGGTTGCTTTTAATTCCAGTATGTAGATTGTTATTAATATCATTAATTGTTATGGTAAACAGTGTGCCACTAAGGAAACTTCCCTGTGGAACACCATTTTCCAGTGGAAATGTTCTGGACAATACATCATGAATTCTCACTTGAAAACTATGTTTTGTAAAAAAGTTTTAGATGAACCTAGGTAAATGTCCAAGGATGTTGTTATTTTGTAAAGTTTTTAATATAGGGTACCTCCAGGTAGTATCATAAGCCTTTTCAATGTCAAAAAAGACTGCTACAGTTATTTGTTTTCGCACAAATCCTCTACGTATATGGTCTTCGAGGTTAGAGAGAAAATCTAATGTAGACCTGTTGCACTGTGACCCAAATTAGGTGGGTGTCAAGATTTTATTTTCTTGAATGTGCCATGTTAATGGAGCCTTTACCATTTTTTCTAGTAATTTGCATAAGCAACTTGTTAGAGAAATTGGTCTGCAGTTATTTGCATCGCTTGGATCTTTTCCTGGTTTGGGGATAGGAGTTATTATTGCTTTACGCCATTCATCAGGAAATAAATTTCTAAGCCATAAATGATTAAAAAATTGCACCAAGTATGTCTTTGCCAGAGGTGCTAAGTGGCAGATCATCTCAAAACAAATATTGTCACCTCCAGGAGCAGATTTATTGCTGTTGGTGAGAGCATATTCCAACTCTTCCATATTAAATTTTCTATTTTAATATATGTCTTCTATTGTTTTAAAATTTATTGTTGTTAGTTCTATATTGTTTTTCTTTGTGTGGAAGTGGTCATCTAAATTTCTATCACTACTTACATTAGCTAAGTTTTCTCCTATTATATTAATTATTTCTTTTGAATCGAGTACTCTTTTTCTGTCTTTTAATGTGGCATGCCTGGGTGGTTTTGCATGGGTACCATTTATTTTCCTGAATTTTTCCCATATTTTGTGTATGGGAGTATCATTGGAGAGATCTGATAAGTATTTCCTCCATAAAATTATTCATCCTTGAATTACTTCCTTTCGAAATTTTGCAGATATTTTGTTGTATAGAGGCTTTAATGTATCAATTTCTAGCAACAATAGTCATTTTTTGTAAAGTACCTTCTAATATTGGTAATGTTTTATTTATTTTACTGAACTTTCTATTCAAATTATCCAACCGTCTCCCTATTGAGTGCTTTATATTTATTAATTCTGTTAGCTCATCGGACCACCATGGATATTTGTGCTTTGTTGGATGAGGTTTTGAGTTTGGTATTGCTTTATCAGCAGCATTTTTGATGAAATTAACAAAAACTTATTAGTTTCATTATGGTCTTTTAGATATTCAAATGATGGTATACTTCTAGTATGCATTTCATATTGCTCCCAATCTGTTTTATAAATGTTATAGTGAGAACATGTTTTGCTGGATTATTTTGCAAAAAAGGAGAATAATATTGGGGAATGATCACTGGTGTACAAGTCATCAATTGTGTTCCAATCTAATCTGTCAACTATACTTGTTGGATGCAGAGTTAAGTCTACAGAAGAAAATTTTCTATGTGTTTTTGAATAATATGTGCTAACTTCATCATCATTTATACAACACATGTCATTTGAGTGTATAAGTTCTTCTACTTTACTCCCTGCTCTATTTGAGTTTGAATAGTTACAGTCCCATATTGGGTTGTGGGCATTAAAATCCCCTACTATTAATGTAGGTTCTTTGGCATTTTTAAGTATTTCTCCAAATTTATCAATATCATAATTTTTTTTGGTTGGTTATATAAATTATAAATAATATAATCATCGTTTTTAACTCGAATTTTAATACCTGATATTTGGAGGTCAGCAATGTTTACAGGTACTTTGTCATAACATACTTTGTTATGTACAGTGATGCTCAAATCTCATGCGACAGGACTCCATAGGATTTCGTTCAAAATTCACTAACTGGCAACCTAGTGTGCTCCATATTTATCTACTATTTTAATGCGAAAACGCGATTATCGCATACAATAGGCCAATAATATGTTTCATAAGAGTGAAATCTGTCATATATTTAAAAATTCTAAGAAAATCTCAAGTGTAGCTAAATTTCAGAAAAACTCTTACGAAACATTTTCAAAACTTTCCTTCTCTCATTGCTGAAGCATTTGACCAAAACGAAGTCGCCATCAAACCTAAGTTCAAATGTTATATAAATAAATTTTAAAAAAACTAAATAAATTTTCGTAACATTAATAATGCTTCCAAAGCAAACATAAAATTTTAAATAGTCCTATTTGATTGCTTTTACGCTCAACGCTGAAAAAATGTAAATATGTATATAGAAAAGTAGAATGCGACCAACGATAGCAACGTGTGAGGGGAGCATGTGTGATGTATCATTAGTGTCGGTGCAACAACAACCACCTGGTATATAAGTAGGTCTAAATGAGTAGCGCCCATCAAATGATCTTGAAAACATTTACTGTATAATGTGTTAAAGGAATATTTGGATTTTCCTACATATTTGTTCGTTATCTTTCTTAAATATTTCAAAAACTGATAGCATACTAGCAAATATTCGCCTATTTGTCAAAGCCAAGATATTATTCCTAGGCCTAGGTGTTAGATTTCTTTACTTTACACTTAACATTCACATCTCTATATTACCAATTTCAGGCCAGAAAGCAAATGAGGTTACCTACACATTCTTGCACTTCAAGTTAACTTATGAAAGAAAAAAATATACTCCAAAAGCGAACAGAAGGACTTTTAAGAAAATAATATTGTAAACCAGTTGAAAAACAAGTGTTCCATATGCCTTGATATTAATACTGATGATATTTCGATTAACAGCCATCTTCTCCATATAACCAAAATCATCATCATCTTTTATTCTTCAAAGAATAGGTAATCTCTACAAATAAAAACATTAGTAAAGATTACATCTCAGAAAGCTTAGATTATTTTTATAGGCCTACAAATCATTTTGCAACATACAGGCAGCTTAAACACAGACTGAAACTTCAACATTCAAAGAAAACTGGTTGGAATTCATATTCCTCAAAGAACAGGTAATCTCTACAAATAAATTAATTAGTAACCGATTACATCTCAGATGGCTTAGATTATTTTTCTAGGCCTATAAAACATTTTCCAACATACAGGCAGCTTAAACACAGCCGAAAACTTTAACATTAAAATAAAACTTGTTTTAATTCATATTCCTACTTTGAAATTGTTGTTATGACTGTTGAGCTTATTAGGTCCACTGTCATAATGCTGCAGACGTGGTTATATTGACCAGTCCGAGGAGCATGTCAAGTGTGCTTTAATTGCTGGCACCGCTAACCTTATCACACCGCACTTTGAACTAAGCAACGTAAAGATAAAAAAAAAAATCAATTCAAATCACACTAATTAAGAATTATACCGATGCATAAAGGAAAATAAGGCTAGCTGTGAATTCGCAAACTTTTCGACATGAATGACATTACAAATATAAAAAGAAAAATAATAGCACTACTTGGCAACGTCACGTTGAGTCTGACAATATGGACGATACAAAAAGAATCATGTCGCATGAGATTTGAGCCCCACTGTACATATATGGCTGTACCTAAATTTCATTCTTCTTCCTATTGCTGGTATTGTATTATTTACATGTTGTAAATATATCATAGGTTCATATTCCTTTAATAACCTTTGTACTTCTCCCAGGTGTAATCTGGTCTGTAGACCATTTACGTTCCACTATATAATATCACTATTAAAAATATTATGTTACATCGGTTGTGTTTTGTTTTCTTTTTTTGTATTATTATCAACTTGAATTTTTTCTAAAATTTTATTTATCACATTCAGTTGTTTATCTTTATAATATTTTAAGTGCTCAATGCACATACATCCTTTTTCATGGGTGTTTAAATCAGTGGCATCTTTCTTTCTATATTTCTTAAAATTTCTTGTAATGTTTGTTAAGCCATCTTTTGTTATAATTTTGTTATTATTGCACAATGCAATGAAGGAATCATTGCAGCCACATGTGCTGTCATGTATATCTACTGCTTTATTTGTTCTTATTGTACTGATTATTGGTGATGGAGTAATCTTATCACCCTTGACATAGTCACCATCATCCATGGTATGGTTCTCCTCCACTTCTTTGGTGTCTTGGATCTCTGAATCTATAGGTCTTATTATTATTTTAGAAGCTAAAGGTATATTCTTATTTTCTTTTTGCTCTTTCATCATATCTTTGGTTTTTGGTTTGACCGATGTTTCTCTAATTATAGTGGTTTTCTTTGTTTTTGGTGGTGTTCTCTCTAAAGGTCTTTTTTTTTTTCTATAATTTCCGGTACATCACAACTTCCTCCTTCCACCTCTGTGGTAGTATCTTCTTGTGCTTCTATATGCATTAACACTTCAAATGAATTTGACAGAATATTATGCAATTCATTTGCACCTGTTTCCCGATTCTTTACTATCTTAGTTTTTTCCTCTATATTGCTAACTTCTTCTTGAGACCTACTTTGCTGCATCTTGTTACTTCTATCTGTATGATTTTTTGTTTCGTTACTGGTTCCTGTTATAGAAGAATATGTACGTTTCTTGGCAGGATCCTCTCACTTTCAATTCTAATTTAGCCTGTTCCTTCTTTCAACATTTTCAATTCTGTGTTGTGTATGTAATCCATGCATTCTTTGGATCTTGCATGATGATTCTGCTCACAGTTTACACACTTAGGTTCATCGCACTTCCATTTGGTGGTGTGTTCTGTAGATCCACAGTAAGTGCACACCGGTTCATTCCTACAATTTCTCTTTGTGTCCATACTTACTGCAATTTTGACACTGCAGTGGCTTTGGAATATAGGGTCTTAACTCTCTATTTTGGCCTAAAATTTTAATTTTTTGAGTTAGATCTGAACCCTCAAATTTAATTTTTGCTATTTTTAGTATTTGTTTATTACCTCATTTGCTTATCACATAATAAACCTCGCAATCTTCTACCTTGGGGTATCTCTTTTTGAGAGATACCCCAAGGTTATTGTCAGGAAGTACGATGGTACCTTGGATATTGTTCATATTATTATGTTTTTCTACTTTGACAATAATGTTACCTATTGTTTTTAAAGACAAATAATCTTCAGACTGACTTTTTGTTGTAGCATCTATAAGCCAAGTCTTTTCTTTTATTTTTCTGAACGACATTTCTGCCGTTGGATGACTATTTAATAAGCAATTTTCCAATTTCAAAGCTGAAATATTTTGTTCAGCTTCCATAGTAAGAAACCTTGACCAACTTCCACTCCCAAAGAGGGAGTCAAAGTGAGTCAAGGTTGGGTCATAACGGTACTTAGGTTTCCTTGCTTTGGTATATGGTATTAAAGTTTTAATACCAACCTGGTCTTTGTGACTTGAGCTTTCTTTAGAGTGGTCCAAATCCGTGCCAGAAGTCGTGAGGATGTTTGTTAAATTTTCCATGTAATAAAGATTGAAATTTCGTCCAGGATGAGGTCCCTCTCACCAGGGAGGCCCAACTGGGGGAGGAGCAATACTGTTACACAGTGGTAACTACCCTGGGACACTCACCTGGATATACGCCATACCCACAATGCCTTAAGGGTCGTCAGTCCCATGAGATCGGACCCAGCACTGCGGTCGTGGCTTGGCATAAAAATTTCCCCTCGCTCGACCACGTCAGGTACTCTAGTTTTACGGGTGGTGTGGCATGCCATCCAACTCCATCCTCCATCAAGTTAAAAGAGCAGTCAATTCAATACTCCAAAACCACGACAAGGTCGTCAACGAAAGAAGGAGGGAAGAGGGAAAATTTAGAGAAGGAGGAGTAAAGGAGTTAAAGGTCCCAATGTTCAGTTGGATCCACAGCAGAGAGAGTAGGCATAAAGGGGCGTACTTTTTCTACAGTGGATCCTCAAGCCCCCACCTCGTCAAGGAGTTGGGGTCAGGGGGACTACATAAGGCAAATGACAAAATGCAAATTTCAATTTGAAACTCCACTAAATACGTTACTTGCAAAAATGCCAATTTTAAAACGTTCCTACAGAAGGTATATGCAAATATGTGGATTTTAAAACGTCACTAAATAAGGTAAATACAAAAAATACAAATTGGAATATGTCATTAAAGAAGGTATATGCAGCAATGTAAATTTTACAATGTCGCTAAACAAGGTAAATGAAAAAAAGAAAATTGTAAAAATTCACAAAATAAGTGAAATGCTAAAATGCAAATTTTGAAACGTCACTAAAACGTTAAATGCAAAAAGGTTAATTCTAAAATGTTACTGCAGAGGGTAAATGCAGATATCTACATTTTAAAATGTCACTATAAAGGGAAATGCAAAAAATGGAAATTCTGAAACGTCACCAAATAAGGTAAATGCAAAATATGCAAATTGGAATAAGCCATTAAAGACGATAAATGCAGAAATGTAAATTTTAAAACGTCTCTAGATAAGGCAAATGCTAAAATTCAAAATTTAAAACGTTTCCGAATAAGGCAAAGGCAAACTAATGTACATTTTAAAAGTCAATAAATAACGTGATTGCAAATATGAAACTTTTAAACCCCTCTCAAGAGGTTAGAATATTCGCATCTGCGACGAAAACGTACCTAAGGCGAGGTGTCGGATCTGCTGTTGACACTAACCTGCATCAAATGTGAGATGAAAATTCAAAAATGAGTTCCGAGGTATTTGCCCATCACCGGAGACACCATGCATTCATCTTTTATGAGATTTTTCTCTCTCTTTAGCCTTATTTTCTCGTTCAAAGCTCTCTTAAGCGCGTCATACCGTACGGTGTGCTTCCTTTTGAAGAATGCTTGTTTACATCTTATTGGCTCTCTTGTTTTTGCTTGAAGTGCACTTGTCCTCTTCCACTCATCCATCTATTGTCCTTTGCTCGAAGTCCATCCGTAGAAGCATATGCTGCTTCCTATATAACCAGTGAACACAGGTAATCGTCTTGCTAGCTAACATAATCTAACCTTTGGAGTCCTTTATAAATCTCCCATTTCTGTTCTTCCAGCTCATAAAGCCTTGTTTCACAGTCTGAGTATTTCAAGACTAACTACTCTGCTGAAAATTAGATAATGGTACGAGTGAATATGAAACGTAAACAAGGGTTTATATGAAATAATACAATTCTTATCCCAATCTTGAACCCATTAGAATATCTGTCTTTTGGTTCCTTAAAGGCTAATTTACATAATTTTACTATTTGGAGAACCCACAAAACATTTTGAATGTTATACTCGACTTTAATTTGTTGACAAAGAAAATAGAAGACAGGAATTTGGTGGTAGGCTAATCTCCAGAATTTATAATCGTAAACTTAATTACAAAATAGGAGAACAGCACCCCCCCCCCCCCCCCCAACCACATCCCCCGAAAACAAATCACCCACCCAGACAAACACACACACAAATCCTGAATTAAATTAAAAAAAAAAACATACTTTCATCCAAGTCTCGTTCTACTCCTCTTGGCCGGAATATTGCGGTTTCCCGTGGCGAAACAGAGAATGAATCTCATTTTTTTTTTTTAAATGTCACAATGAATTTTAGGACGATCCGAATTCAATCTCGATACCCGTACGACGGATATTAGTGATACAATCATCCAGGAAATGTTTCTGAAGTGATATTCTCATGAGTACACAGGAACTTACTTAATAATATTCCCCTAGGTGATGAAATTACTTGCGAATATTATACAGGTGCATCATTAATAATATTCTCCTGAACTATGAATTTCGTCTAGAATACTATACAGGGGCTTCATTCCGCTGAAGTAAGAAATTCTTTGAGGATTTTATACAGTTGAACAGTTTGTAATATTTCCCTGAACTAAAACATTCTATAGAAGTGTTATACAGGAGCTTTATTCATAATATTCCCATGAACTATTAATTTCTTTGGGAATATTATACAGCTGCTTCGTTTACAATATTCCCCTGAAATAAGAAATTCTTCTGTAGCATTTTATATGTGCTTCGTTAGTAATATTCCCATGAAATATAAATACAATTGCACAGAAATATGTAGAGTTGCTGCATTCATAACAATTCTGGGAATTATGAAATTCTTTTGGAATATCATACAAATGTTTCATCCGTAATATTCCCATGAACTATGAAATTCATTGGGAATATTATTCAGGTGCTTTGCTCATAATATTCCCTTGGACTATGAAATTCTTTGGGAACATCATATAGGTACTTCTGACGTAATATTTCCCTGACCTAAGAAATTCTTTAGGACCAATGCTTCATTCGAAATATTCCCTCGAACTAGGAAATTCTACGGGAATATTATACAGGTGCTTCCTTTCTAATACTCCCCTGAACTATTAAAATCTTGGGAAATATTATACCAGTGCTTTGTCCGTAATATTCCCCTGAACTTCGAAAGTCTTTGGTAATATATATGGGTGCTCCGTTCGTAATATTCATCCTGAACTATGAAATTGTTTGGGATTATTATATAGGTACTTCATGATATTCCAATGAACTATGAAAATATTTGCGAATATTATAATATTCCCCTAAACTATGCTTCTGGAGTATTCATAATATTCCTTTGAACTGAGAAATTCTTTGGTAATATTATACAGGTGCTTCGCTCATAATATTCCCTTGAACTGGGAACATTTTTGGTAATATTATGTAGATGCTCTATTCGTCATATTCCCCTGAACTACGAAATTCCTTGTGAATATTCATGATATCCCACTGAATTATGATTTTTCAAAATCATATAGGTCCTTTGTAAGTAATACTTCTCTGAATGAAATTCTTTTGGAATACTATTCAGGTGGTTCGATCACAATATTCCCCTAAACTATGAAATTCTTTTGGAATATTATACAGGTGGTTCGCTCGTAATATTCACTTGAACTATGGAATTTTAGGGATATTATACAAGTTTCATTCAAAATATTCTCCTAAACTACAATGTTTGTTGTTAATAGGTGTTTCGTTCAAATATTATCTTAAGCTAATAAATTATTCACGAGTATTATATAGGAGCTTCATTAGGAGTATCCCTGTGAACTATAAAATTATTTAGTAACGTTATGAAGGTATTTCTTTCATAATATTCCTCTGAACAATGAAATTGTTTAGTAATATTACATTGCAGCTTCTTTCATAATATACCCTAAACTATAAAATTTTTTGGAAAATTATACTGGTGCTTCGTTCATGATATTCCACTGAACCATGAAATTCTTCCAGAATAATATACCGGTGCTTTGTTCGTAATATTGACCTGAACTAAGAAATTCTATGGGAATGTTATGTAGGTGCTTCATTCGTAATATTTCCCTGAAATACGGAATTCTTTAGGAAAATTATACAGATGTTTCGTTCATAATATTCCCCTGAACTATGAAATTCTTTGTGAATATTATGCCGGTGCTTTGTTCATAATATTTCCCTGAATTATGAAATTCTTTGGGAATTTTATACAGGTGCTTTAGTCATAACACTTCCCTGAAGTAAAAAGTCATTTAGTAACATTATACAGGGCCTCGTTCATAGTATTCCCTAGAACTCTGATATTCCTAGGAATATTATACAGGTGCGTCATTCATAATACTCCCCAAACAAATATATTCTTTGGAAATAATATATTACTGCACCGTTCGTAATATCCTTCTGAACTAAGGAATTCTATGGTAATATTATACAATTGCTCAATTTGTAATATTCCCATAAACAAAGTAATTCCTCGGGAATATTAATCAGGCACTACGTTTGCAATATTCCCCTGGACTAAGAAATGCTTTGGGAATATTATACGGGCTGTTCATCAGTAACATTGCTTTGAACTGAGAAATTCATTGGGAGTATAATACAGGTGCTTTGGTCATAGTATTACCCTGAACTAGGAAATTCTTTGGAAATATTATACAGGTGCTTCGTTTGTAATATTCCATGGAACTAAGAACTTCCTCAGAAATATTACACAGCTGCTCCATTCATAATACTCCCCTGAACTATGAAATTCATTGGAAATTTCATAAAGGTGCTTCATTTGTAATATTCCCCACACTAATAAATTATCGGGGAGTATTTCATAGGTGCATCATTTGTAAAATTCCCTGAACTATAAATTTTTTTGGAAATTTTAAACAGGTACTTCATTCATAATATTCCCCTAAACTGAGAAAATTTTGGTAAAATTATGCAGGTGCTTCTTTCATAATATTTCCGTGAACTAAGAAATTCTTTCTGAGAATCATTTAGGGGATTCGTTCATAATATTCTCCTGAATCATGAAATACTTTATATAGGCATTACGTTCATAATACTCCCTGAACTAAGAAATTCTTTGGGAATATTATATACAGAACTTTGTCCATAATATTCCCCTGAACTATGAAATTCTTTGGTTATAATATACAGGTGCTTCATTCGCATTATTCCCATGAACTATGACATTCTTTGGGACTATTTAATAGGTTTTTTTGGTAATATTCCCTGAGTTATGAACTTATTTGAGGATATTATGCTTTATTAATAAATACCTCTGGATGTACTAATGCTCTTCGTTTGTAATATCGCCCTGAATTTCAAAACTCTTTGGGAAGATTTACCTAGTGGTTTGTTCATAATGTTCCCTTGAACTATGAAATACTTTGGTAATATTATATAATTACATCATTAGTAATATTCCCCCTGAATTATGAAATTCTTTGGGAATATCTTACAGGTGCTTTGTTCATAATATTCTGCTGAACTATGAAATTCTGTGGGAATATCATACATGGGCTTCATTCGTAATATTTCCCTAAGCTATGAAAGTCTTTTGGGTATATTATACAGGTGCTTTAATCATATTTCCCTGAACTGAAAATTTGTCTTGTAGTACTATACAGGTGCTTCATTCCAATATTCCCCTGAAATAAGAAATTCTTTGGAAGCATTATATAGGTGCTTTATTTGTAATATTCCCCTGAACTATGAAATTCTTTGGGAGTATTATACTGGTGCTTCGTTCATAATATTCCTCTGAACTAAGAAATTGTTTGGGATATGATTTAGGTGCTTTCCTCGTAATATTTCCCTGAACTGTGAAAACTTTTGCGAATATAATATCGGTACTTCATTCATAATATTCACCTGATCTATGAAATTCTTTGGTAATATTGTACACGTGTTTCGTTCGTTATATTCCCCTAGATTTTCAAATTCTTTTGGAATATTATAAAGGTTCTTCATTCATAATCCGCTGGATTATAAAACTCATTGTGAATACTGTACAAGTGCTTCGTTCATAATATTTACCTTAACTAAGAAAGACTTTGGTAATATTAAACTAGTGCTTCGTTCATAATAATCCCTTTCAACCATGAAATTCTTTGGAATATTATGTAGGTGTTTTGTTCGTAATATTCCCCTGAACTAAGAAATTCTTCTGGAATATTGCACTGGTGCTTCATTTGTATTGAATAGAATTGAATATATAGAATTTAGGCCAAAGGCCAAGCACTGGGACCCATGAAGTCATTCAGCACTGAAGCAGAATTGGACAGTAAAAGGTTTAGAAGGTGTACCAGGAGGAAAACCTCGCTGCTGCACTATGAATCAGCTGTTAGGAGAGGGTGGAAAGTAAGATGGAAGACAGTGAGTATGAAATGAGGTACAGTAAAAGGAATGAAAGGGGACCAGCTAGGAGCGAAGGCATACTGCAAAACCTTAAGCAGTGCACCGCATGAGTTGCACTGACAGCACTAACCCCCTATGGGTGAGGCCACACCAGACACGGCGAGCGTGGAGGTTGCAGGGAAGAGGTTCCCGCGAAAGGCCCTTTATTGATTATATTGATAACTATAATCAATTGATAACTATGTTGTCAAGTTAGTTCCCTTATTAAGGAACTTTCATTTGTAACCTAAAAATTGTTTAAAGCATATTATCATTGTTAAGTAACTGATAATAGCATAGAAATTTTTCAGTTTTAAGCGGCTACATTTACTATCTATTCAGTAAAATATCGAGTTAATTATTCCATATCTGTAATGCATGCTTAAATTAGCAGTTATTTCAACACCTCTCATTTGTGTACTTTCAGAATGCTTTCATTGTTGTTCTCGATTAAATCAAACAAATAGACTAGCAATCAGTTGCCTAAGTGTCACCTGTTCTGCGGTAGTGGTTACATAAGAATCATTTAATTGGGGAGGTGTTTCGGAACAGAGCATCGTGGGATCTCTGTGATCCATTCCATAAAATTACATTTTTTAAGAAATGGAAGAAGAAGAACAGAACGAGTGGCCCTTAAATGTGGCCATCGGTGCCATGCATTCCACTCCCAAAAACTTAAAGGTGCCAACTATTATGCACTCAGCCACTCACAAATAATCCTTGTCCAGTTGCATAGACTTGATAACTTTACGAATCCTCAGTGCAGCAGCATCACTGATTTATGAAAAGTTCGTGGTACTTTGTACTTTCTTCATTAATTTTAACAATGAATGTACAAGCAAAACTGATTTTTCCTTGTGTTACTCTCTTTTATGTAAAGTTTACCATTGAACTACTTTTGTTTTAAATACCGGTAAATCGTTCTATTTCAGCATAATTCAGGCAATTATCAATTACGTTTTATATAATTTTCTATTAATTCTCGTTCCTTTGTTTTCCTAAGTATCTTTAAGGAGATAACCCTATATGCTGTTAGTTTTGAAATAACAAAAAGTTAAAATCCACATTTTCTTTTCACTTCCCCTAAAGTAATAACTGTAAGGGAAGTAAAAAATAATCTTTGGATTTTAACCTTTTATTATCACAAAATTCACTGCCAATAAGGTCACTACTTCCTAAAAGATACTTCGGGATAGATGTGCTGTCTATGGTGCATCGTTTGTTTTGTGGGACTGACTTCTACTATTACAAGCAAAGAATCAAAAGACCATTGGGTCATACGTAGTCTATCGTCAAGTTTGACACAGGATTTCTATTAAAAGCAATTTCTTAGCCAAACATTACGATGACTTATTTGCACAGAAGTATATCTTTGACCGCTGAGAGTAACGCATGGGAGGGAGGGTGGCGTTTCTGGTGTGGCCATGTGTTGTTTTGACGCTGCTCTCCCCCCCCGAGTCGGGCCAGTACCTCGACGCTTCCCGCGTCCGGTGTGGCCTTGCCCTATGGGAGCTTCGTTGTAATACTCTACTGAACTAGGATATTCTTTGAAAAATTTATACAGATGATTTGATTGTAATATTTGGCTGAACTAAGAAATTCTTTGGGAATATCATACAGGTGCTTCGTTCTAAATATTCCATGTCAGGGTGTTAGTAATGTTCATTCCTCTCAAAGAAATCTAATGAACATCAGGTTCAAAGGTTGAAGCAAAATATACAGAACAAATCTGTTATTTAATCTCTGTCAGAATTATTACCCTTACACGTGCTTAAAGGCTCAAAAGAGGCTGATGCCCGTAGGCATATTTAGGTATACTGTTTCTTCCATAGAAGAGTTATCTTTGTTGACAGTCAACATGTTCATTTCGCTTTGATTTCAAGCGTGCGTGTGTGTGTGTGTGTTATTCCACCTACTTAGTCCAGTTAACCCTTTCTCCAAACGAGCTCAATTAATTTAAACGAAGCCATGTACTCACTAAACAGTATTCTTAATACATTCATGAAGGTATATTACAATAATTTTGCTGAATTTCAATACGATTATTACTTGTCATTTAGTAAAGACAAGACTTGTTGACGTGCAACATTCAGTCCAGTGCTTTGTTTACTCCATTCAAAAACATTTTTTAAGACAAATAATTATTTTTTCTAAGATGAAAGCGGAACGTGTAATAGCTCTGAGGAATTCTAAATATAAAATTTCGACTTCTCAGTATTTCTCGTACGATAATCGCCCCCAGGCTGGTGCTCTCCTGTTTGTAGTGAATTCTCTATAATTCTCTTTCTCGTGCATTTATTCTTTAGCTGAAGAGGCCCTTCTTCATCATAACCTTTCGTCTTTTTACAGTTCCTTTGAACAAAAATCCATGCCCATATCCTTTATCATTATTAGAATTTTATAAACCGCGTAGCTATGCTGACCTCTTGATATATAACATATGTTATTAAGCACCTAATATTGCTGGCTTTCTTGAACACATACTTTTCACTGAACCCTCTGAACAATCTTAGATATACACTGGGTATAAACTAGATGCGCTTATTATTGGTTTTCAATGCATCTTTCACAGTAATAAGTAGGTTAAAGAAGCTCTCTGGTAAATCTTCTTTATATAAATTTTCATCATTTGTCATTCAGTTTGTTTGTTTACATAGTGCATTTACGTTGCATAGAACCAGTGGTTATTCAGCAACGGGACCAACGGTTTTACGTGACTTCCGAACCACGTCGAGAGTGCACTTCTATCACCAGAAATACACCTCTCACACCACAATGGAACGCCCGAGAATCGAACTTGAAAGGAACTGAGTGATCGTATAAGTTAGTTCATAAATCCTAGTAAAACAATACAGGTTGACATGAGATTCTTTTATGTAATCAGTATTAAAAATTTTCAATATTTTCGCTACATTGTTGTCAGGAATTTCTAGTTTAAAAAGTTAAGCAAACTCTTTGTTCTGATCTTTAAACATTACGAGTCACTGCTAATTACTGGTGAAAATAGCCATATGTTTTAATGATGAACCTCGTTTCATATTTATAATCTTTCATCAAAATTGTGTAATATATTAACATAGTGCTAATATTTTACACATATTTAACCTGATGATTTGAAAAAGAAATAAGAGAACCAATTGAAGGGTTTTAAGAGCTGCTATTTAAGTGAAATTGCAGCTATATCCTCATCATGTGCGGGAGGTTTAAGAATTAAAGTATTACGCACATTTCTTATACTTGTAAATATACAATGTGATTCGTGTACCTTCCTCTCGTCTGTGTAAACCCCTCCATATTCTTCAGATGCTTGAATTTCGAGTCAGTGGCCCCTCTGGGGTTGCTCTATATGAATAGAGTTCATTTAGTGAGCAATAATAATCGGTCTAAGTTAAAAGATGGATAAGGATATTTTATTCATCTATATATACCTCCAGATATTACAATCTATGATAGAATAATGTATATAATACCATGACTTTTGATTTAAATTTAGAATTGGATCTTTTCCATTTGCTGACAACTGCATTGTTCACATCCATATTTTGAATATTCCCCCAAAACCCCTTTGACATTTCCGACACAGTCCTTGGCATTTGTGATACCAGGTTAATCTAATTCTGTCCATCGAGCATAGAAGCTTCATTTCGGAATTTCACTTATTTTCAGTCAGATATTGCAATAAGCCATTTTTCATAGTACATAAGGTTGAATCCGTTTTCAATCAACTGTCTTTTTATTTTATTTTATCCCTGTTTCGTTACATAGCAAACTGTTTGACATTTCCATATTCTAATTAAGATGCAGACGAAAAAGCTTAATGCAATAAAGCTTTTTTTCTCGGTGTCCCTGCCCGTTTAATATTCGACGTAGAAAGGAAATGGAAATCATGGACTTATGATCGCCCCCCCCCTCCCCCCCAAAAAGCTGATTTGTCAAAGATCATGAAACAACGCTTTCTCTATCAAGTAAAAATACAAAGCAGGAATATCTTTATCCAGGTTTTGGAATGTGTTACCACATACTAGATCGAACGGGTAGGTTCTATGAAGAGCGTGTGCAGTGCAAGCATGCATCAACACGCCACTTTGAATATATATATATTATATATATATATATATAGATATATATATATATATATATATATATTATATATATAAGTGTGTGTGTTTGTGTGTGTGCATGATGGGATAGGACAGCTGTAGACATCTGATATTTTAATCACCTGAATTCCAATGATTAGGACTTGAACGCACTTCTGTTAAGTCAGTCATTGGTGAGTGTGGTTAGAAGCTTCAATGACGTGTGGAAGAGCGACGATCGTAAGGTAATAAATAAGCCGCATTTGCAGTTGATTTCAACTTACGAGACTCAATATTTGCTGGGGAAAAACCGAGTTCATGTTATATTTAAAATTGACAAGCCTGAACCACTTCCCACTTATTGACAAGGTTAGCATCCTAAAACCAGTTTCTTAACCGGAGTGAAAATAAGCAATGTTTGAAATTTAGGACAGCACAAGACAGTCAGAGTTTATGTTGTGACACTGAATTTCTCTTATCTATAATGAATGTACTAGACATTTTGAATGACATGACTTATAAAAAAATACCCTAAATATGTCTTGAGCTTCTAAGATATTATGTACAATTACCTTTGAAATAAGAGTCAAGATTAACTTAGCATTGCTCTATCTGAAACTGGTTTGTTGCCCATTCTGTGAATTACTATTCAACTGCGGATTCCATCCTTATATTCATAAACCTTTTACCGTAATCCTTCTGGGTATTACAAGCCTTTATATAGAGGATGTTTTGTTTGCTTCTAATTATTCTTATCATTCACATGTAACCGGCATTTCCTTCATCCCAGTCAGTGCTAGTGCTATAAGTACTGTAAAAGGAATGTAGCTTGTGCATGGGATTGTCATTAACTTAAATTCATAAACGGAATTGAATCTTGGGTAGTTTGACCAGTTAAAGATAAGAATGCCTTATCTTATTTTATTAATTCTGCAGGAAGACTTACTCAGATTTTAAACTTATTCTGCATTTTATATTATTTTATTCTATTTTATTTTATTGCCACTTATTGCTAAGCAAATCAAAAAGGTGGTTTTCGACTTTCTGCGGATCCCATGTTTATTGTTTGTGGATCAGGAATCATGGTAGTAATCAGCTCGTTTTGCGTCTGTCATGACATGCTTCGTTACTCGTCCAAAGCTTAGGTTTTAGAAAAATTTTCGCTCTGAAGAAAAACTAACATGAATGTTTTCAGGACTACAGTACGTAAATGTAATCTGTTTTAGGTTTGAAAATATTGAGGTTAATATGAACATATCCAATCTTTCTTTGTATAAGTTATGAACTTTCATGAACGGTATTTTTGAAAAATATTACAAAAAATAATTCACTATTGTAGGTTACCTAATGATGACATTATTTAATAGATATATCGAGTATCGTATAATTGGAATAACATTTAAGAAATACCCACATTCATTGGTAAAAGACAACTTTTAAAAAATATGGCATGTGGCGAATAACAAGAAACGCGGTATAATATTTTTTTAAATAGCATTTCGGTTAATTTTATACAGTGGATAGTAACGTTTTTTCCAGTTATACTTTCCTGAAACGAGAGAGACGCAGGAAAACTGCGAATTTCACCAATTGCGAGAATTCATACAAATAAAAAAATAATCCCCTTCCACTTGATTTTGTTTCTCCCAACGTTACGAACAGAAGCCGTTGGCTAATATTTTTGTTGGCCTCACAAAATGGAGTTATCACAAAAGTTAAGCAAGTTATAAGATTAAAACTTTCCGTCCCCAGAGGGAATCGAGATAAATCTCGAAGAAAATCGAAGAAAAAAGATTAACTTTTTGTTTCAAGTCATTCAATTGGACTGTCCGAATCTTGAGTTCGCTTAGCACGGGCGTTTTGATTTATTCTATATAGAAATCTGTAAAATATTACAATATTAGATTCTCTGGAAAAATGAATGAAAGTAGAATCAAATCTATTATAAAAAATATATTTAGCTTTCATGTACTTACTGTTATATATGAACGTGTTAACATAGAGGAGAAGGTTAAAAGGATAGCTGCATCCCCTCCTAGTTTTTTTACATGAAATACACAAGGAGGACATCGATGGGGAATCTCCTCCTCTTCAAAAACATGCAGGTCTTTTGAGTATACTATCCCTTTCAGCGTGTTAAAGAATCTATGTGATGCCATACATTCGATATTTCCACTTTCAGGAGGTTTAAAATTATATACTAAAATTGCTTGGGTTTCATTACCAGCTTTTATTAGCAAGTTCTTTCCGTATCGTTTCAAATTTCCAGTGGGAATAGAACCTACCTTGCTCTCAGTACATTCAGCAGCCTTTATTAAATTTTTCCCTCCCTCCTTGTAGCTAGCGACATGCTATATAAGGGTAGGAAGCGCTCTGGTACAGTGGGGCTCAAATCTCATGCGACATGATTCTTTTTGTATCGTCCATATTCTCAAACTCAACGTGATGTTGCCAAGTAGTGCTATTTTTTTCTTTTTTCTATTTGTAATGTCATTCATGTCGAAAAGTTTGCGAATTAACAGCTAGCCTTATTTTCCTTATGGTTAAATAGATATGATCCCTTTTATGCATTGGTATAATTATTAATTTGTGTGATTTGAATTGATTTTTTAAATTTTTATCTTTACGTTGCTCAGTTCAAGTGTGGTGTGATAAGGTTAGCGGTGTTAGCAATGAAAGCACACTTAACATGCTCCTCGGACTGGTCAACATAACCATGTCTGCAGCATTATGACAGTATACCTAATAAGCTCAACAGTCATAACAACAATTTCAATGTAGGAATATGAATTAAAACAGGTTTTATTTGAATGTTGAAGAATTCGGCTGCGTTTAAGCTGCCTGTATGTTGGAAAAAATTTTATAGGCCTATAAAAATAATCTAAGCCATTTGAGATGCAATCTTTTACTAATGAATTTATTTGTAGAGATCACCTGTCTTTTGAGGAATATGAATTACAACCAGTTTTCTTTGAATGTTGAAGTTTCAGGCTGTGTTTAAGCTGCCTGTATGTTGGAAAATGATTTATAGGCCTAGAAAAATAATCTAAGGTTTCTGAAATGTAATCTTTACGAATGTTTTTATTTGTAGAGATTACCTGTTCTTTGAGGAATAAAAGATGATGATGATTTTGGTTAAATGGAGAAGATGGTTATTAATCGAAATATCCTATGGAACACTTGTTTTTCAACTGGTTTACAATATTATTTTCTTAAAAGTCCTTCTGCTCGCTTTTGGTGTATAATATATTCTTTCATAAGGTAACTTGAAGTGCAAGAATGTGTAGATAACCTCATTTGCTTTCTGGCCAGAAATTGTTAATATAGAGATGTGAATGTTAAGTGTAAAGTAAAGAAATCTAACACCTAGGCCTAGGAATAATATCTTGGCTTTGACAAACAGGCGAATATTTGCTTGTATGCTATCAGTTTTGAAATATTTAAGAAAGATAACAAATAATATGTATGAAAATCCAAATAGTCCTTTAACACATAAAGTAAATGTTTTCAAGATAATTTAATGGTCGCTACTCATTGTAGACCTACTTATATACCAGGTGGCTGTTGTTGCACCGACACTGATACGTAACACATGCTCCCCTCACACGTTGATATCGGTGGGCGCATTCTACTTTTGTATATACATATTTACATTTTTTCAGCGTTGAGGGTAAAAGCAATCAAATAGGACTATTTCAAATTTTATGTTTGCTTTGGAAGCATTATTAATGTTACTCCAATTTTTTTTTGTTCTATTTTTATTTATTTAACATTTGAACTGAGGCTTGATGGCGACTTTGTTTTGGTCAAATGCTTCAGCAATGAGTGAACGAAAGTTTTGAAAATGTATAGTAAGGGTTTTTCTGAAATTTGGCTACACGTGACATTTTCTTACAATTTTTAAATATATGACAGATTTTACTCTTATGAAACATATTATGGCCTTAGTGTATGCGATACTCGCGTTTTCGCATTGAAATAAAAGATAAATATGGAGCATGCTAAGTTGCCAGTTAGTGAATTTTGAACGAAATCCTATGGAGTCATGTCGCATGAGATTTGAGCATCACTGTACATGAGGCTGGTCCATGTTCTTCATTCAAAGGACTCATCATTTAAATTTTTCACTGTAAACACTTTCGTGCTAAGAACTGAATCTTTGAGATTGTGGCCATAGAGTCTTTGAAGTGCCTCACTAGCTTTCCAAGGGTGAGGAAAATTTAACATAAGCAGAAAATGACTGCTAGTCTTTTTCTAGAGGTAATTTCATTCTTTCCCCTTTACCAAATTGTTCCATTCTACTGCACAAACACTCATAATCTAATGACAAATTTATGCTAGTGAATTGAAGGACTCTACTATTCGCATCAAATCCACCAGGTTTACTAACACCCTGGTGTCTCAGTGTTTGGTTCTGTCTGATAGCCGAACTCATATCCATGTTCATGCCAGAAGTCGCTGGCAGTGCCAGCAAGTCGTCGGATGCAGGGGAGGGAAAACTAGTGGCCAAATCCATAGAATTATGCCAGTTCACATTCAGAAGTCCAAAAAGTCCACATCCAACACCCAAGAGCCCCGCTGAGACCCCAACAACACACCAGAAAGGGAAACCCAGGCAGCTTCTAATGCCTAGACTCCCCACCCCAACAAACAGTCCAAGGCCACAAAACAATCCCAGGATACAAAGCATGCATACACCAGACCACCTCATATAAACCGACTCACCGACGCACCCAAAACTGTTTGGTTTTATCAAGAAAGTATCGTGGATCAGTCAGGTATTCCCATTCTCCACCAATGGTGCAAGTGAGAGTGGACTCCCAATAGTCCACCCCATACCCTACCCTTTCAGGATAGCATCAATATGTTGCAGTTGCCCAGGTATAAGCCAATCCGCTGGCTGGGAGTTCTGCCCCCACTAATGGGGACTGACTCCCCACTCCAAATGTATTGGTGGGCTTCCGGACAGAAGCCATGAGTCCCATCCCCGAACACCAGCCCCCAATGGATTCCAATGGGCTGATCTCTAGTGATGGTTCCCCCCTCAAGATGGCAATAGGAAAATCCCATCAACATCTCTTAGGTCCAAACCACCGCCACAACTCCCACAATTAGCTTTGTGGAAAATTCCACTAAATTACTCAAATATTTTTTTAAATATTTAAATCACTTAAGACTCTTGGACTCAAACCCAGGAACAAATTCCAGGGGTTCAAAAGCCCCCTCACCACATCAGGATGGTCTCACTGTGAGGGGATCAAAAGGTATTGGGTGAACATAGACTGATATAGATCATGGTCCCGTATTGATGAAATTTGGGATATTCACATCCCCCACTGTTCCTTGTGCTATCAGCCTGGGCTCTTGGGCATCCCCCACGAGACCACAATGGTACGTACAAATCATCTGTCCATTTTTTTGTTGATCAGCTTTCCAAAAATTTCGCTGATCTCTTTGTCTCTTTGAGTGACCTGCTTGGGAAGTTCTCATATTAGAATTCCCAGAGTTCTGAGGTATGGGTCTTGCATCCCTCTGTTTCTGAGACGGACAATACCACCAAAAGTGATTTGCACTTTTGCATACTCCACAATATTTAACTACATAATTTCTTTGTGTCCCCTTGCTTATTACAATTGAAGCAATGGAAGTATTGCCCTGGATCCATAGATCCCCTCTTATATTCCACTGTTGCACACAACTGGGGAGAAGGGAAACTTAAATCCCTTTGTGTCAAGTTCCTTAGACTAGTCCCATTAAAAAAATGTGGTGCTATCCACTGTGGGACTTTTGGACATGTGTTTCCGAACCTGATAGTAAATCAGTTCCTCATCTGATGTGGTTCAGTCTCCTGATTAAAGTTACCAACAGTAGCATCTGGAACGTCATTTAGAAGCTGGGCAAAATGCAACCATCTGCGTAAGTTATTAAGGGAGATCTCATGACCATATATCAATGGGTAACTTTTCTATTTTTATATCCATTCTCCTGCTGCGTCAAAAAGTTTAGAGCAATGCTCAACCATGGTCTTCTGACCTTTTCTAGTCTTGTAGAAACCTCTCAGGTCTCGCCATATCCCCATGTTCCTTTGTTTCATAGGTTCTCCTCAGAAATGCTTGTAGTTCAGTCCATGACCGGCACTTTGGATAGTGAAAACTACAGCAGCAATGTGCTAAGTCCCCTTTATCAAAATCCAACAAGGCTTTTGCCTTTGTGAATGACTCGGCATAATTTTTAACCCTTGATTTAGAAAATTATTAACTCCTTCAATATAAATTTGCACTGGCTGAGAAAGAGCACCATCAACAATACGCTGCAACATTAGTGACT
>NC_087200.1:42088909-42118909 GCF_015104395.2 Macrobrachium nipponense
TGGGTACGCCAAGATCATTTGTGCATGATGATGTTGCATTAAGTAAAATAAGTATGGCTCATATATATATATATATATATATATATATATATATATATATAATATATATATATATATATATATATATATATATATATATATATATATATATATATATCTATATATATATATATATATATATATATATATATATATATATATATATATATATATATATATATATATATATATTTATATATATATGTATATATATATATATATATATATATATATATATATATATATATATATATATATATATATATATATATATATATATATATATATATATATATATATATATATATATATAAGAGGACCCCTTCCACAGAACAAATGGAAAGTTATAAGTTTTTTGCTATAGCCTATCTCCCAGTACATTATCTTAAGTTTCCATTAAGCTATTTTCCATTTTACCTTTCTTGCATTTTCAGGCTGAGTGACAGAGTTAGATACGGCCATAGCTAATGCCTCTGAGGAAATCAGATGGATTGACCGAATCCGGGCTATAACCTTCAGAGAGGCCAGGGAGGCTGGTGTATCCTTCATTTCACGTTCCTGGATAGCTAAATACATTAAAAGAGATAAATCCTTTGTTAAAAAAAACTGAAACAAAAATCCATATGACTGTCATCCTTTCTCAGGAGTAAAAAGACATCATAGCTGAGGCAGTGGGTAGACAAAGAAAGTCTTTACGTAAATTGGTGCTTGAACTAGAAACAAAAAAGGGAAAGAAGAGAAGTTATAGTGTTGTGCACCATGAGTTGAAAAAATCTGGAAATTTGTGTAAATACGTAGTCATATATGAAAATAGAGCTGATCACTAAAATTAAAGAAAACTAAATATGAAATCCTCGTCAAGCTGAGAAAATAAAACTTTCGTATAATATTTCAACATATCGTATACTTCAATGTTAGCAAAATGGTAAAATGCATAGTTTTGTAGGAAAAATAATTAGATTATATATATTTATATATATATATATATATATATAGAATATATTAATATATATAATAATATAACATGTATGATATATATATATTATATATATAATAGATATACAGGTATTATATATATATATATATATTTATATATATCTATTATATTATATATTATATTAAATATAGTTACGTCATTAACAAGAGCATAAGTAAATGGCCATTATTAGAAACATCCGCCCTATAACCATCTAGTCTTTATTTACATCCTGGAAGATATAACGTGGAAAAAAAATGCATAAGAAATCGAATGCAACTGTATCCACGTTATGGAGAGGTTCCTGGATAGCTAAATACATTGAAAGTTATGAATCCTTTGTTAAAAGAAGCTGGAAAAAAAATCCATATGACTGTCACCCTTTCTCAGGAGTAAAATGACGTCATAGCTGAGGCAGTAGGTAGACCAAGAAAGTCTTTACGTAAATTGGCGCATGACCTAGAAATAAAAAGGGGAAAGAAGAGAAGTTATAGTGCTGTGCACCATGAGTTGAAAAAATCTGGTATCAAGCCATTTCATGTTATCAGCAAGCCCAACATCACTCAGCAACAGAGAGAAGACCATACATGGTGTTTGGTTTATTTCTTAAAGATTGGGATGAAGCTGACTTTCTCCATGTTCTGCATCATATGAATTCTTCATTTACACAGTCAGGAAGCCAAATCACATAAATGACATCATTTGGGCTGCAAAGTTGGATGATATCAGTGATGATGTGTGCTATCACCAAGTTGTGAAATTTCCTGAATGTTCAGGAATTTTTCTCAGTTTCACAGCCAAACGGTTAATGTGGATCATTAAAGAAAAAGGACAGTCATGGAATGGTGAATACTTCAAAGAAACGGTTCTTACTGGTGGAGTATTTCTTTTCCTCAAAGATCCTGAAAATGTGTTATCCATTGATAATGCACCATGTTTCAAGGCTCTTCAGACATAGAAGCTGCTTTGATACAGTGGTATCGATTTCTTCTCATCAAGTCCATTTTCAGGTAGCTCCCCTGACCTTAATGTATGTGAAAACATTGGTAGTATCTTAAAGGATCATGTTGAAGCATGCACAGTGAACTATGAAGGTATAACAATCCTCGACGACCTGCGAAGAGAGGTGACCGAAGTGCTCGGGGAAATGGAGTTTGAGTCTCAGCTTTTTTGTGATTTGTTGAAATCATACCCCTCAAGAATGCAGGCTGTGGTACAGGCAGATGGAGGCCACACAAAATATTAAATATTCAGAAAGAAACTTAAATAAATATCTGTTCTAAATTACTTTTGTTTTTGTCCATATCAATTTTAGTTTATGCTGTAGAGGGGAGGGCTCTAATTTCAAAACACACTGTATATAAACTTTTTAAGTATCATAAAATCACCCTTTTTTAAAGAATGGAAACCAGTTAGTGGCTCATAATTCACCAAATTACCCCACAGCCATATTCCTAGTTCCTTTCCTTAACAATCTTACTAACAACCAATTTACACTTCAGAATTCCACCAAATTCATTCCTGAAATTCTTGAACAAGATAGTAATGCATTCATGGTAAGTTTCGATGCTGAGTCACTGTTTACTAATTTACCAATAGTTTTAGAAGTATCCTTGAATTTGGGGGGATCAATACCCACTTCCTTTTTAGCATGCCATAGGTGGGCCATGTTGTGTAGTTTGTTTTGGGCACAATATGCACTCTCTCAGGTACAAAATGGAATTTTGATTAATTTTTTCTATAATCTGTCGGTGTTCCCCGACCTCACCCTATAGCAATTCAATGATTGATTATGAAATTTAGGTTTTGTGGACCAAGCACCGGAACCCATCAGGATTATTCAGGGCCTTAATGAAAATGAAATATATGAATTAATATGATAAATTATGAATAAGTGACTGATACCAGTTTTCAAACAGAAACGTAAAAAAATGCAGAAAATGAAAATATAAATAATCATCAAAATTTTATATATAGAAATATAACATCATAAAATAAAAATGACTGAAAATTTTAATAGATGTACTGAAATTATATCTCATTAAAATAACTAGATTCTTTCAGATAACCCATAAGATAAACTACCTCAATACCATCATTTAAGATTTCTAAAATAGTCTTCCCTCCTATTTAATACTTTTCCCTAAGGCGACTAAATCTAAGACAGCGCACCAGCATGTGCTCAACGAATAACTGACCATCACAGTAAGCACAACCTGGGCACTGGCTCCTTCCAAAATATAACTACGGGTGAAGCGGGTATGGCCAAGCCTAAGCCGTGTTATGATGATTTCGAATCTTCTGACACGATTAATACCTGAACTCTAAAAATCAATACTTTTCCTAATCTCTGTGTACTTCCCATTTGTGGATAAAATAGAGGAAGTCCATCTCTGCAGCATCCTTTGCTTCACTATCAACCAGTTTGTTCACTTCTATACCCAGTAACACAATATAACTTAACTGATTTGTGGTAAACAGAAAGATAAAAAAGTCATTTCAGAGCCGTTTGAATTAAGGGATGGGTAGGGTTAAACTTATATACAGCTTCTAAAACACTTCTAGACTCAATTTATATTACTGTGGATTTGAATTTCTTATCAGATGCAAGATTAAAAGCATCAACCATGGCTGTTGCCTCAGCAGTGAATATGCATGAGGAGTATGGTAACTTTTTTATATATGATTCCCCCTCACACACCACAGCACTGCCCACTCCATCATCTGATTTCTTTTGTAAGACTTTTCTTCTCTCTCTCTTTAGAGTACACATCTATTGCTAGAATAAACCAAGGAGGGATAGCTGAATGTTTAACTTGTAGGATATTCTGTATTTCTATATTGTCATCCTCCAGTTCCCCCAGCTGTCTGAATTGAAATGGTGTTGAAGATATACTAAATCTGAAAAGATTTGAATCACATTGTTTCAAGATCTCAAAAGAAGGATTCTACCTTGTGCTTTTTAGCCGCATGGTGTATCTCAGACAAAGCTCATGCCTCCTTAGGTCCAGTGGTAGCTGATGTGAGTCTACATAGATACTTTCAATGGGTGAAGTTCTAAAGGCTCCAGGGCAGATCCTTAGTCCCATATTATGCAAAATGTCCAATTCCTTTAGTTTAGTCCTTGAAGCAGTTGAGTATACTTGGCAGCCATAGTCTAACTAGGATAACACACTGCATTGTAAAGCCTTAACAACGATTTCTTATCAGCATCCCAATTAAAATCAGATACTACTTTTAAAATATTTATTGATCACTTCACTTTTACTTTTAACTGGTCAATATGATTATTCCAAGTGAGCTTTTCGTTAAAGACCATTCATAAATATTCGACTTTAATGGAGTAAGGTAAAATAGTTCCATTTAAGGTAAGAGTTGGAATGTTTTTATTAGTTCGGCACCTGCAGAACCGCACAGCGACAGTTTTGATTCGTAAAATAAAAATCCATGCCCATTAGCCCACTTGGTTACTTTATTAATAGCTCTGCATGAAACTGATAGTAGAAACTTCATCATATCCTGTGCGCTACAGTGCCAAATCATCTATAAATAAAGAGCCTTTTACTGTTGGTGGTATATTTTCTAATACATCATTAATGGCAACAGCAAAGAGGGTGACACCTAGGACACTATACTGAGAAACTATGTCCTCTTGTAAGAAATAGACCGGCAGCCGGGATCATTGAGATACAACGATCAAGATACCGACTGTAACCCCTAGTGTTATTTAGGAGTAGACTTGTAAACTGTGAAAATGACTGTCTGCCAAAAATATATGGGTGGCTTGCTTAACAAGCACCACAAATTGCTTGTTAGATTTTGAGTGTAGATCCAATAAATGAGATACCAGATGAAACTAATATATAATATATCTGCAGACGCTACTGATTACAGAATGACCAGTGACAGACATTTTAGAGGGTGGGTTTCCCTTGACAGACGCACTGAAAAGGGGGTTTTAATTGGATCTAGATCCAACTTAGGAGATATCGAGTAAAATTTGCACTAAAATAGCACTGCACATCCTAGAATACTGTGGTGGTAATGACAGACATTTTAGTGAGTGGTTACCCCTGACAGACGGCCCACAATGAGTGGGGAGAGGGAGACAGGATCTGCATCCAAGTAAAATTTGTACTACAATAGTACTGCACATCCTAGAGTACTGCGGTGGTAATGACAGACATTTTAGTGGGTAGTTACCCCTTCACAAACATAACCCACGATTAGAAGGGAGAGATGGGACACCTTGAAATGATTCAGAATCTATCATAAGCAATATTAACATTATAAACATGGTAATTATCTAAAAATCGTGAGCCTGATAAAATGTAAAAGGCAAAAAATTCAAGAAATATTGTGATGTTTCAGGATAAGAATTACTGCTAAGTTATTTTTTTAAATTCCTTTTGAAGTATGGAATATTTCACTTCATTAATTCCATACCAGTTTCCCAGATTTCATTTATTATATCTAGAAGAAATTGTTTTGACTTTTCCGGGAGATGTTTCAGCATTTCATAAAGTATTTTATGCTCACCAGGGGCTGATGTTTTGGTATCCGCAAGGCATCTTTGAGTTCCTGCAGTATACATTTTGCATTATATGGTACAAAAGTATTTTCACTTATATCAAGAGATATCTGGGCACTCCTAATGTCTTGAAAGTCTCGAGAATAGTTCTCATTACTCGATATTCTCGAGAAATGTTCTCATAATTTTTCTGCAACCCTATCTAGTTGGGATATTAGGTAGCACATTTATGTAGCACATGCACGACTCTCTCTTTGCCTTTTTAAAATATTTATTTTCATGGCCACAGGATTTTGGTAAATAACTTTTGCTTGTGCGGTTCCACTCCTATTACTCTTTATATAACAGTTTCTAGTGATCTTTCTCATACTACTGCAGGTTTTGTTACACCAAGGAACTGCTGGTCTAGAGGGCTTTCCTTTTGTTGTTGGAATAGAGGCAATTGGGTTGTTGATGGTAGTGTCATTAAAATAAATGTATCTAAAATGGATGGAAATTATTTTACATTCTTCTCCATGAGAGCAGACTCACTAAATTTCTTCCAGTCTGCTTCATCTACCTTGCATTTAGGAGGTGACTCAGATGGCTGATTCTTAACCGATTTTATATGAATTGGGAAGTGGTCACTCCCATTTTGGATATTCATTAACTGACCATTCACAATCAATAAAAATACTAGATGAGCAAATACTTAGATCAATAGCTGAGTAGGTACATGAGTATATATTATGATACATAATGGCTCTACTATTATTAAGCAGAGTGACATTATGGACATCCATAATACCTCTCAATATCCTACCCTTTGCATCTGTATTGTTCCCATTCCTAATGGGTTGTGAGCATTAAAATCTCCAAAGAGGAGGAAAGGTGTAGGAAGCTGATTGATCCAGAAATTACTATCATTACAAGTGAAATCCAAATCAGGTTCAAGGTAGATGGAGCAGACTATAATCTGCTGGTCTAAAATGAAAGTAACTGCTACAGCAGCTTGGAGATGAGTAGTAATTGATAACAAGGCCTGTTGCAACAACTTATGCGCTATAATTGCTGTACCTCCCTTAGCCCTATCTCCGATTGGTGATGGAGAATTATATATGCTGTAATTTAATCCAGGATTATATTGTGTGCTTCCAAGCTTAGTTTCCTAGAGACACAATGCCTGGGCTATGGTCATGGAACAGCGCCTTTAGCTCTTTGCTTTGGTCCCTGAGACCTTTACAGTTCCACTGTAGTGCTGACGGGAAATCTATTTTTTGGGTTTGATGGAATGCCCTTTGGATGGAGCCATCTCATTTGGAAAGGACTGGTCTTGACAGGTTGGTTTATTATCTGTTAATTTACTAGTGCCACTTTGATTCTCTTTCTTGACAAATTGTTTGAATTCAAGCTGGGGCTCTTGCATCGAGCTCATATTTCATATGTATTACTAAGAGATGCAAGTTTAATTGGATTTGATGGAGGAGAGGATGAGGGAAAATGTCTCCTCTTTTTGTGCCTTTGCTCCTCAGTCACCATTTAATCAGGTAGAGATGCCACCTGAGACAACTGCTAGACAAACATATTTGAGAGGGGAGAAAAAATAAACCTAAAAACCTTAAAAAGATATCATCAGCCTTTCATAGAGGTTATTCTTCCACCAATGGCACAAGTGAAAGACCAACTCCCAAATGTTCGTGTCCCTACCCTACCCCACAGGGGATGGCACAACATGATTAGAGTGGCCCAAGTTCAAACCAAACCTGCTTAATAGGGCTAAGAATAATACAAGAATACAATCATCCCACCCTAATCGCTTTATGGGCAAACTGGATAAAATTCCGTGAGTCCTATACCCAGAACCAGACACCTTGGAATCCGTGGTCCAGTCCTGTAGAATAGTTCCGCTTGAAAACTCTCAGGTCCAACCATTATCGGACAGTTGATGGTTCCACCACAGTTCCCACTATTTAGCTTCAGATATAAACCCATTCCCAGCTATGATATCTTTTCTTTTTTGTCAGGCCCAATAAATTTTACAAAAACTGGAAAATTCCACAATATTACTCCAAGTAAATACATAAAAATATATGAGACTCTTGGACTCAAACTCCAGAACTAATTCATGGGATTTCAGAGCCCCCTCATCACGTCAAGGTGGTCCCACATCGAGGGGTTTCTTAGACCCTGTCCAGAATTATTTTGGCTCCTTTTTAATTAGAAGATTCGTAGATGACACGTTTTTATTGTTTCAAGAAAAATCCAATGCAAGTACGTTTTTAGAGTTTGTCAAACCATTTCATCAGAATATTAATTTTACTATGTAATTAGAATCAAATAGTATTTTACCTTTCTTAGGCATAAATATTTCACTTTGTAACGGGAGATTTCTTACAGTAGTCTTAGAAAAAAGACGTACACTGGTTTAGGTCTTAGCTTTTTTTAGTAACTGCTCTTCGACATTTAAGCCGAATTCAGAGCCACTTCCCTGTGATCAAATTGGAATAGTTTTCACAATTAGATATAATTTCTTGGGGTGTTTTTTTAAGAATAACTGTTATCCCTCTGACCTTTTTGACAGAAAAAGGTTTTAAACAATATTTGTTAGCCAAATTTATTATGTCCTCATGTTTGAAAGAAATTAATGTATTTTTCATTGCCATATGTGAAAAATGCAGCCTCTAGACGTGATCTGACAATAGCCCAAAACACCTTGTACCCATATGTTAATTTCAAGTTTCTGTTCAAAACCCAGTTATAAATCTCTCGTTCCCTCAGTATTAAATGTGAGAATATGACTTTCTTGCGCTCCCAAAAACGGCCTTGTATGAGAGAACCAGGTTATAACAAAGAAAATCTACGTGTGAAGGCCGATACTACTTAAAGGAAGAATTTATATAAAACCCTGGACATTAGTTTAGAAGCAGACGGTATAGCTTTAATCAGATGGTTCCTGTCGATTGGAAGAATCGGATGCTGGATTATTGCTACGGAAAATTGAGAAAGTGCTGCAACTTGAAAGGAAGCTCCAAGTCAAGCTGAAAAATCTTATTGCTGAAAGCGACTGGACTAAGCATGCCAACGTGGACTTCATGATTAATTTATCTGACAAACCAGTGGATAGTGCTACAACAGCGGTTTATTTAAACTTGATGCTTTCATAATGAAAAAAGTTGTAGATAAATATAAGCAACAAAATTAATATATTCAGTTTTTACATGTTTTGGACTGTAAAGATACTTTGTAATTTCGGTTAGGGTCAGAATCTGTTTAAGTTTGTGACCGTGTGATATCCGATAATCCTGGATTATCCCTTTTAATTTTTACCCTTTTGATAATTAACCATCTGGTATTCCTGATTTTGTTTGTACCTGAGGCCTTCCTCTCCAATTGTACTTTAGTAGCTCCTTGACGATGTCTGAATAAAGACGAAAGCGCTTGGATTTCTGACTATCATTTTCCCGTGGTATTCGCTTATTTATGAAGTCACGTGCATCTACTGTGATTTTTTAAAGCATATATATATATATGTATGTATATATATAATATATATATATATATATATATATATATATATGTGTGTAATATATATATAAATATATATATATATATATATATATATATATATTGTTCAAGATTTAAGCCCCATATATATATATATATATATATATATATATATATATATATATATATATATATATATATATATATATATATATAGATATATATACATATATATATTTTATATATCCCTACCTGGTTGGCTCCTTTTGTCTATGGGGCTAGAATAACCAATCAGCTTCTGGCACAACGATGCCATGTGAGGGTGCATTTTGAAACGCAGACCGCCCAAACCTGTCATTAGCTCAGTTCATTATCTGCTCCTCTACTGAATTGACTGGGTCAGGACGAGTCACATCGAGCCACAAGAACGTAATGTCGTGTGTGCCATTACGAGTCCAGATATGTGCTAGTATAGTTAACGTAATAATAACAAGTAAAGGCCACCAATGTAGCTAAAAAACTATACACCTGTGTTAAATATCCCCCTTCAATTATTATTTTTGCATGTCCTACAACGTGTGCATATAAGATTATTACTCTCGTTTTTGTTCCATTCATTTTCCAAACTAACAAATAACCGAAAACGGGTTATATATATATATATATATATATATATATATATATATATATATATATATATATATATATATATATATGTGTGTGTGTGTGTGTGTGTGTGTGTGTGTGTGTGTGTATGTGTGTGTGTGTGTATATATATATATATATATATATATATATATATATATATATATATATATATATATATATATGATTATAATCACTTTAGGAAGTGATTAATTTATCACACATATCCACAGGCGAATGATAAGAAAAATTAATCCTCAGGCCTCTTCTCAAGCAGGTGTTCAAGAATATCCGTCCACCGGACGAGTCGCCAAACGGGAGTTAATGAGGCCAAAAGACACCGAGAAATAGTTAATGCCCACCTTTCCTTGGTCACCAATAGATACTTACTGCCGCACCTACATATGCTTTTATATATATTCTTGTAGGACATCCTATGTCCATACTTTACCAGTTGCAGGGGCACAGAAAGGAGTGCTCGAAATATTTGGTTGCAACACTCAATAGTGTTTTATGGGCCTTTTATCTTGATATATGTATATGCGTGTTTGTGCATTAAAATTATATAGATATATATATATATATATATATATATATATATATATATATATATATATATATATATATATATATATAAATGTAAATGTTCGTTTGTTCAAACCTAAATCTCTGCAACTTCTTCACTGATTGCTTTGAAATTTTTACACAACATTGCATTCGAATACATGCGTGTTTTTATAATGGGGTTTCATTCTACATCCCCCCTTCCGAAGGGGGTGGGTGTGAGAAGGGATTCTGGAAACGGAGCTGGTTCTGCCCGTGAAACAGGGCTGGCTGTGTCGGTAGACTTAGTTACTTTACGATTTTATCATACATAATTTCTACATACATGTTACTATCATTTAGAAAATGCTAGTCATATGTAAACAGGGCAAACAGGGTAAATATGAATGACATCAAAGAGGGTGGATTTTGAGAAGGGGGTTGACAGAGAGAGAGAAGGAGAGGGAGAGGAAGTGAGAGAGAGTAGACTGGGTGTTAGGGTGAAGAAAGAGGAAAAAAGACAAAGAGAGAGAGAGAGAGAGAGAGAGAGAGAGAGAGAAGAGTGGGTGTTTGGGACGAGAGAGAGCGAGGGAGGGAGAGACAGTGGTATTAGTGATAGAAAGAGGGAAAGAAACAGTGATTGTTGGAGAGAGAAAAGAAAGTAAGAGAAAGGAGAGAGAGAGAGAGAGAGAGAGAGAGAGAGAGGGAGAGAGAGAGAGAGTGGTATTAGTGAGAAGAAAGAGGGAAAGAGACCTTGATGGATGGAGAGAGAAAGAGAGAGCAAGAGAAAGGAGCTTTCTCTTTTCGATCTTTTCCCTTTAACCAGACTGAGCCACAGCAACGCGTGGCCATGTACAGCTAGTATATATATATATATATATATAATATATATATATATATATATATATATATATATATATATATATATATATCTATATATATATATATATCTATATATATATATATATATATATATATATATATATACTATATATCTATATAGATATAGATATATATATATATATATATATATATATATTATATATATATATATATATATTAATGGAACCTTTTAAAGATATCAATTTTTCCTAGAACAAAGGTAACGTACGGTAATTGTTCTGGAAATCGAGCGTACTTCCTATAATAACAGCGCTCAGTAATCTTAGAGACCTTGACGTCCTTTGAAATCTCTCTCTCTCTTCTCTCTCTCTCTCTCTCTCTCTCTCTCTCTCTCTCTCATACCAGTAGAAGAATTGCAAGCCTGTTACTTCAAACAGCTAAAATTCCTTCCCGAACAATATCCTGTCTACTAAATTTCGTCCTTATCAAATAAATGGAAACGTTGTTAGGGAACCAAAAATTGACCACACAGCCGGGGATACTAAAAGTCGTTGATGATGAGAAATATTGCTAACCTATCCGAGGAATCATAAAAGCTTGAGCAATAGCAGCAAATGTAAGATTCTTTTCGCATTTCAAAAATAAATTCCTATAGGGGGTCGCCAACCCCTCACGTGGCGCATTATAGGTATTACTAAAGGGAGTTTGCAAGGTTCCTTGGAAGTTTTATTAATTACATTTTCCTTTAAAGGATACAGAAACATATGCACTACATTTGAAGGGATTTAATAAGTAGGCTGACACTGCTTTTGGGTACAATTACTTTATAAAAATATATTTTAATTGGTTACGCTACACTATCATTTCCCTCATTCCTTCGTTGTATTAGAGTAAATTTTTCCTAATTTTTTCATTGGGTTATACTTGCTTTCCATTGATTTTATCATTGGTGCCATTTCGGTAACCTGCCAGTCTACCACTCACTAACCGTTTATATATATATATATATATATATATATATATATATATATATATATATATATATGTATGTATACAACACACACACACACACACACACCATATATATATATATATATATATATATATATATATATATATATATGTATACACACCACACACACACACACACACACACACACACACATATATATATATATATATATATATATATATATATATATATATATATATATATATATATATATATATACAAAGTTTGAGCGAATACGGATAGAAAAAAATCGCCATTGTAAATGTATTTATCCTAATGTGTTGGGTGTATTCTTAATTTTCAAATATAGCAGAATTTGAAATATTAACAGGAATCTATAGAAGCGTTCATATTGTTAGTTTAAATAAATTACACTGAAAATCACTACATATTCTTACAACGAAAATATGAGTGCCTCCATCTTACCCAGGAAACTTTTACCAATCCATTTGCGTACGAAAAGGCTTTTCACTGTTATGTGTTGCATTATAACGTTGTAAAACTGTTATGTTTATTTTCAATGCTATTAAGGGAAATATCGCGTTACATAAAACAAAAATGGGTATTCATCTAGTTTCTTGAATGAATAACACTCCCACTGCGGTTCACTTCTCTGTTAGCGATCGTGTTAGCTCTTAGCTGCATTTTCTTTAAGAGTTACCTGTAAATTTGAATTTCTGGCCAGGGCTATTGATTGCACAGTCAATTTTAAAAATGTGTTTGATTTCATTTCATTGCATTTAAAACATAAAAATTACAAATGGAAAAAAATTATTTAGATGAATGATGAACATGAGAACTTCTATATTTTGCCGCAAAATACATTTGCCAAATATAACACATGAGTGATATGAAATATTTTCTACCACGGTTTAATTAGGATAAAAGGCCTTTACATTCATATCTACTGTAATGCAATTTGTTCGAGCTATCGAGTGTAACAAAGGTAGTCTCCTGTAAATAAAGTTTCCGTCCTCCAGCCCGGGTCAACTTCTCTCGCCGTTGGCCTCTATCTTTACGGAATGGGTTTATCATTGTCCGTCCCTCAGGAAGGTATGAGCATATCCATTCTCGGGACTTGCTATCTTAACCTTCTTCTAAATTAACTTCACTAATGACGGTTTGGGTAAACTAATGTAATGTAACATTTCAACCAACTATGACATTTATACTTCCAGCAGCTACTAATAAGTTAAGGTGACCTGCTTGACCCCTCGATGACGCCATGAGCAGACCAAGTAAGTTGCCTCACAAGTGGGACGACTTTTCTCTTCTTTAGGTCTTGGTCTTCACCGTCTTTTGAATTACCGTCACTTTTGAGCGGTTAGATAAACAGGCGTCACGTAAACATACAGGTAAAATATTTATTTGACTAGTAGCTATAATATATTCTAAAGACATGATTTGATTTATATAGATTTTTGGCATTATGCCAAGCACTGGGGCAACTAAGGCCATTCTGCGCTGAAACGGAAATTGACAGGAAAAGGTTTGAAAGGTGTAAAATGAGGAAAACCTTGCAAGTGCACTATCAAACAATTGTTAGGAGAGGGTGGACAGTAAGATGGAAGAAAGAGAACATGAACGGAGGTACAGTAAAAGGAATGAAAGTAGTTGCAGCTAGGGGCCGAAGGGACGCTGCAAAGAACCTTAAGCAATGCTTACATTGCACCGAATGAAGAAGTGCACTGAGGGCACTACCCCCCTTCGGATTTGTAAAGACTTGACCAACAGTTCCAGTGGAGAAGGAAGAAGGTTATACGAGTAAAACTTCTTAAAAATTTTGGGAATATTACCTTTTGCGAGCAAAAGTTTTCTAAAGAAGAGAAAAAGAGCAAATATGGTTGAGAAAAAAAAAGTTGCATAGAAAATAGCATGAGTTTTCAACTAAGTTTAACTTGCTCAAAATCATGATTTTTATTGTGTATGAAAAATATAAAAAAAAAAAAAAATCAGTCCTATTAAACGTTCCTATATACTTTTGAACAACCGCCTTTACACTGTAAATTCAGCAAAAAATGTAAAATTCATTGGCAGTGTAATGAAGGGAGGAAACCAGAGACTGTTAAAAAGCTGACACGATTGACATCTTCCGGGTTTCACGGATCCCAGAACAGGGGCAATTTCATTTTCGAGAGACAAAAGTAACCGTATCATTCCGCAGCTGTCATTTTATATTGACTTGTCCATCTTCCTTAATTGAATTACAAAAGTGAATCAGCTGGGAGGATAGCGTTACAGCAGCGTTTTTTTTCTTTCTTTTTTTTTGTGGGGGGAGAAACGAAATGGAAAAAAATTGGCAGTACATCATTTCCAGCCTTAGAAAAAAACTTTAATCGTCAATTTATAAAAAAGTAATAAGTTGACATGATAAGGAATGGAATATCAAATTTAGCACAAATACCGAGCACTAAGGCCTATGAGGTCATTCAGCGCCGATAGGGAAAATGAGAGTAAACATGTTTTATAGGAAGAAAAACTAGCACTTTCACTATGGCACAACTGTTAGGAGAGGGTGGAAAGCAAGATGGATAAAGAGAATATGAACGGAGATACAGTAAAAGGAATGAAAGGGGTTGAAGCTAGGGGCCGAAGGGACGCTGCAAAGAATCTTAGATAATGTCTACAGTACACAGCGTGAGGTGCACTGACGGCATTACCCCCTATTCTGATCAAGATATCTAGTGAAAAAAGAAAATTGGAACAATAATCAATGCCAAATTTTTCCCTACTCTTCCCTTTTTTTTATATATTTTCATAATTCTCTATACCCCAGTAGGAAGAGAGACATTATAATTTGATATTTAAACAAGTGCTGTCCAACTCTTTTTCTCTGTTTCTGTTCTCATGTTCTCATGTACTTCTCAATAGTCGATCTCTATTATTTTCAAACTCTATACATGCATTAAATATATTTAAAGAAACAAGGTTTAAAATATAATAAAGTTAAATATTCTTTATTATAATTATACTGAACTACAATTTTATAGCAAAGCATATGTATTAACATAGTGTCTTAAAAAAATTTATTTTTGCTAGTGGCTTGCTACAGCTAAATCAGAGTTTTAATCATTTCGCATCTTGCGCCCAGTCTACTAGCGTGAATTTTGATGGAATATAGTGGGAAAACAGTGCACAAGACCATTAAAACAAAGCTAAATATACTTTATTAAAATTATACTGAAGTGCAATTTGATATCAAAGCACATGGAGTAGTTAACTGGCTTAAGAATCTATTTTTGCTAGTACTGTAGTCTGACCTGCTATGGCCAAATCAAAATTTTCAACTTCATACGTTTCCTATGCCCAAATTGTTAATCAACATGTCAATAAAATACGGAAACAGTCCACTAAACCACTAAAACAAGAACAACACATTTTTATGATGAGCAAAGTGAAGAATTTGACAATAAAGCATATGGATGGTTAAACAAGATTAAAATTCTAATTTTAAAACCTCTTACGGATTTAAAAAAAAAAAAATCTTAAACTTCCCCCATCCTTTGGTTGGGGTATTAATTAAAGAATATTTTTCATGAAATACAATGGGAAAACATGCACAAAACCATTAACTACCTTAAACAATACATTAGTCTAGAGGAAATGGGGTCGAACCCGGTTTTGAGGTATGGAGAAGTTTTCTTGGTAATTCTGGCGCTCTGACATGACCTCATCAGGAATCAGCAGGCTGCCACTCTACACTCATGGGGAAAAAATTATGTGCCAAAAAACAATAATGTTGACAAAAAGGTGACCTTGGTGTCTTTTCCTATGTTTTTGAGGTCAAGGAATGCATTGGTTTATATTCGTCCAAAAAGGTGATCATTTGTAAAAAAAAAACAGTGACTTTATCGTATGTACAGGTTATTAACATTTAGTAGCAATCCAGTTTACATAATGCTTATTTATCACTAGTTGGTACCAAATTCATAAATGATAATTTTAGCATAGCCTTGGATTATGGTGCATAAGAATGAAGCAATAAAATTATGCTCATTAATCAAATGGGGTAATAACTTTTTTTAGTATTACATATGACCATGACCTAAATAGATTGTGCAATAGTGCCTTGGAGTCATAAACATTCATTCCTCTTCCATTATCAAGTATTTCTTTCTAGCACTTTTGTTCCTGCATTATGTTTATACAGGTCACATATAATATTCACTGTTGCTTAAAAGTAACATAAACCCAGAACATGCATTAAGTCGTTGCGATAATACTTCGTTCCTCTATGGCATAGGAAATGCAAGCACTCTGAAAGTACTTAATAGACACTGAAGTTGTTGGGTAAGACACTGAAGTTGTTGGGTAAGCAAGATGTTTCTATGGAAGACGTTGTCACTGAAGCAACACTGTTCATGGCAACATGTTATGGCTCCAAATGCTGCGCGAATATGTCAGAGACACGCCATGATGTATTGATGACAAAAATGGCAAACCAGAAGCTGTCAGTTGCTCCAAAACTTAAGTATCTGCCACTTCAGAAGTTTCCATGCAACATGTCTACAAGCCCATTATCAAACATTAGTGTGAAAGTCATAACGCATCAGTGAACCACCTGAAGGTGCTGATCCAGTGAAGTATGGATGGACCAAGAGAAAGGATAAGCTCTTCCCAGTCACGTTCTCGAAATGATCAAGTATGCTTTTTCCTCGATGCGTTCATGTTCTACCAGCAGATGTAATTGTGAGGATGTTCAAATGGCATGTTCAATATTCTGCGGTTGTCACAATGGAGCAGATTGTAATAACCTTAATAATTGGAGCATATTATCACAGGAAGAAGAGGATGAACTTATAACTGACAATAATTATAGTAATATTTGAAGGACTCTAACCATACACTATGTTCTGAGTTTATGTTACTTTCAAGTAATAGTTAATATTTTATGTGAACTGTAAAATATAATGGAGGGACAAAAGTGCTAGAAAGAAATATGTGATACTGGAGGAGAGATTAATGTTTATGACTTCAAGGCACTATTTATTTAGGTCATGGTCAAATGTGATATTCAAAAAGAAGTTATTACCCCATTTGATTAATAAGCATAATTGTATTCCTTCATTCTTATGTACCATAACCCAAGGCTATGTTAAAATTATCATTTACGAATTAGATATCAAACTAGAGATTGCTAAGCAGTATGTAACCTGGATTGCTACTAAATGTTAATAATATCTACATACAACAATAAAGTCAGTTTTTTCACAAACCATCACCGTTTTGGATGAATATAAACCATTTCTGATGTAAATGCTCCTAATTAATGAGCAGCAATGACTTCCTTGACCTCAAAAACATATGAATAGACACCAAGATCACCTTTCTGTCAACATTACTGAAAAAGATGTGACATTTAGTGTTTATGACATGCCGCGTTGAGGCCATTTTGTTTTTGGCCTATAATTATTCTTAACCAAGAGTGCTAGAGTGGCAGCCGGCTGATTCCTGTTGAGGATATGTCAGAGCACCAGATTCAACTATAACACGTTCTTTATACCTCAAAACCAGGTTCTACCCCAAAATATTTATATACAGAGTGATAGCCAATCTTATAAACTATTGACTTGGCTTAAGTATCGCCTACTATTATGTTTCCATTCAGCTGTTATAATTAGCATCTAAACACCTTCCAGAAAATGTACAGAAGCAAGTACAAGGTGTTGTACTGAAAATCTTATGAAGTACAATGGAAAAACTGTGTACAAAATCACTGAAAACAAACAAATCTCCCAACCCCAGCCAGAGATTCCTAGGGTATGGGATCTTTCCCAAGGCGTAACAGATGTATAGGATGATCCAGGTAGACAAGTAGTGTTGCCCTCTTTGTATGTCCAAACAAGAATGATGTGGTGTCCAAACCAGTGACAGCATGGAATGACAGCAATCCCTTTGCTGTTAGCTCTTCTTGCGAATTCCACCTTGATATAATGTCTTTCACAGGGATATACTTGGGTGCAATGCTTGTTCCAGCTTTCATTGTTACTTTTTTTTTGTATCACTGTGCTATAAGGAGTAACATGATATCAGTATCTCGAAACCTTACAACATCTGCAGATGACTTTATGTGGACACAATGCAAGATCATTCTGGTGTTAACTTCTTGATTTCTTTTAAGATAGCTGAGATCTAATTCAGCATGATTGCAGAGAACATCAACCTTCAGAAGACCACCAGTAGCAGCAACCACACACTTGTTTTCTGGAGAATATTTAATCAATTTCCAAGAAAGAAAATGAGCAAGATCAGTTTTATTCTTACGGTCGCAGAGAAAACTATTCCATTCTGTAGGAGTGGAACATCAGCATGTTCTATTAGTTGTCAGAGTGGTTTGCTTTTTTGTCTTTTGGAGCGTGTGCCTTGCTTTACAGATTCCTGGTTATATCTGTCAAACACCAAATCAATATGGGGAAAATGGTGTCCATAATTAAATGTTCTACCATGAACAATTTGGACACATTACCAAAGGTACCAGCCGTATGTGTGGCTTATTGAGGGTTCTAACTAGTGTCTGGCCTTCAATGACAAAGGTAGAATTACTAGTTACATCAAAGTGGCCAGAGGAAGGTATGCCCTGCAACAGAGCATCCATTAACAAATGCTTCTGGCCACTTCTCAAATCTCCACTTGTTTCTGCTAAGGAAAAAGGCACTAGTAGCAACTCTTGCTTCAAGATTTCATCTAGGTTCACATCTCTTCCAACAGAATAACAAATAGCCAGCCTTTGTAGAACAGATCTATCTACGTTAAGGGTTTCTTTTTACAATCTGATTTTTTTCACGTCATAGAGCTTCGAAAATGTTGCCAGAATGTTCCTTTTTTCTGGATTATGAAAATTTTTGTGTTCAGAAATATCATCAGCTAGAAGTAATCTCTCTCTGATAGAAGACTGAATCTATCCAGTCCAAGAATCTGTACATTCAATAGTGATTCCTCTATTTCTTCAGTTGTTTGTCCTTTGGTTGCTATGTACTCCAGTTTATCTGTTGCATCCTCAGCGTACACACCAAATGTTTGCAATTTATGAACAACTTTGAACTCAGCCTCCATGTCCTGATAGTCCCTTGCAGTACCTGATTCTTTATGAGCTATGCTTTGACTAAGGCCAGTTCCATACATTTCTTTGGAGTCTTTTGCAATCTCTGACCTGTGATTAAAGGAGAGAGACATCTTTGAAAGCGCTGTCAGGTTATTGGTGATTCCAAGAATCCCTCCACCTTTGTTCCCAATCGTGTTCAACCACTCAAGACTCTGATCAGGAGGCGCACCTGGTTGAATTTGCTTTTCCTTATTTTTACTACCAAATTTCCATTCTTAAAATCTTTTTCTAACCCTGGAGGAAGCATGTGCATTTGAGTAAAGTAAATATTTACATAATTTGCATAAATGATGTAACCAAAGCAATGAAAATGCAAAAGAATACTGCCCATATGTAAATAAATAAACCATAAGGCATGCGTGTTCACTGTGTATAGATAGACACATTTAACTTCGACAATATTCTTCCAATGCCAGTTGGAATGAAAATTCTATCACTCAATTAACCGCCATTTTCTTTTGGCTCACACAAGTTAAAAGCAAAAATAAAAAATGTTATGCACTAGATTTGGATTCCGCACCCTCAAATTATGTAAAAAAAAAAAAAAAAAAAAAATCTGAATAACAAACTCTACTAAAAAAAAAATCTGACCCCTTCAATAAAAAGGTTTTTTGAAATTTGACAGTAGGCTATAATGGAAGTGAGAATATCACATATCCTGCCCACTGTGGTGGGTTAAGAGGAAATGCATTTTTTTACAGGTTATCAATCAAATTCCACTAGGGAAGCAATGTTTTTTTTACTCATTAGCTTTCTGAATATTTGACAGATAAGTGTATTCACAAGTTGTAAGAGGAATCATAAACGGAAGGGCAACCATTAAAAATACATTTTTCATGTGATTGTGGCCAATGTGTATAAATATACGTACATTGTAGGAGGTTTGAGCAATCTCCATCTCAAAGTAAAGTAAAATTAACAACTACTCATGAATCAATACAGGCTCAGTCTCCTCTAAAACACTCACAGCACTCCTTTTAAGGGAATAACTCTGAATCAGCTCTCTTCCACTTTGGCTGCGCTCCCCTTCTCGTCACAGGTACCAAAACCGAAGAAAGTGAAGACACACCTGGCTGAGGATGGGATTAAATGTCACCATATTGAATTTGCCGCACGGCTACCATGGTTGCTCGACCAAGAGGGTCACAGATAGCAGAAGGAAAGACAACCCCCCCATTTGCCAAGATGGATGGATGTATGATATCTAGGGCTAAGGCCCAGGCTCTAAGGACAAGAAGGACATCAGCGCCGTAATGAAGGTTAAATAAATTGAATTATGGTAAATGATTTAGTGGAAGAAATTATTAATAAACATAGATGTGACCAACAAATAAAATAAAAATACGAAGTTTAATGAATGGCGTAATATATATTAAGAATAGTTTAATGTCTTTAAAAATCTGTATGATATGATGTATAAAGAATTAACTAAATCTTATAAAAAAAATTTATGCACTTTTAAAAGGAGACGAGAGCAGAAATATCTGCTTCATCTCCCAAGATATTCGAGAGGGATTTACCCTGGAAATATCTTTCCCTTAGGCTAAAATATCAGAGACATCAAATATCAAACCAGCAAGGAAATACATTTTAGTAGTTTTTACTAACTGTATCAATTAATCATTTTTTGTGGTATATTTTTACAAAAATCTATGCTGGAGACAAAAATATCTATGGCAATAAGTCAGAATATGTGTATATTTCCTTTTCATTGTTATGTTATTAAGAGAGGAATGGTCTTATATAACAAATCAATGCTCTGAAAATGCCCTTTCAAAAGATGCACAAATTATGCAGCAAGATGTACTAGTAAATGTTCAGTACAATAAAATAAAACATAGAAATAATATTACTCTATTAAATTTGCGAAAGTTAATTTACATCCACCTGTTCAGGTGACCTTTAGTAAGTACGATATCTGCTGATATGTACTATGATGGATATCAGTCGAAAGCTCATTCTTCTAGCTTTCGTTTAGTATATCATAACAGTATAAACTGTCACGATTACACATCGTAATTTCATGGAAGACAATGATACCCCTCATTTTTTTATAGCGGCAAAATTGGTAAAAATTTACTAGTGGATCGCCTCAAAGCTGCCCCCTTATAGAAGTCCCTGCAATTCCTAGAAGCCTGGCCAAGCACAATGTATTCTATAGGGACCCTAGTTTATGAAAAATGACACCAACCTTTGACAGCATGAGGTGTCCATTGCTTCCCCTCTGGCTCCCCGGGTATCATCTTTTCACCTGATGGACCAGCGACCACACCCAAGTTAAGCAAGGCTGTGCTTCATTAATGACCAAAGTCATAAAAACGACAATTAGACATATGATCATTCTTTGCCCAATTTTCTTCAGAGATTTTAAACCCAAAATAGGGCAATTTCTTTTTTTCAAGAGGCGAAAGTTTAAGGTAATTTTCTAACTATATCCTAAAGATGCGTAACCAAGCAAATGGTTGAATAGTTTAACTGGATGGCCAGTTACACTGTAGTTGAGGTACATGGTCTGTCAGCATCTGCTTGACTGCCTGTCTGTTTGAAGTTCCAAGGGAGATACGGTCTTCCTATCATTGGAAAATGTCTGTAATGATAAATATGACATGCAATAACAAAGGATAAAGATCCGAATTAAAGTCTGCAAACAAATCAAGAGAATATTACCATACATGTTATAATAATAATAATAATAATAATAATAATAATAATAATAATAATAATATAATAATAATAATAATAATAATAATAATAATATAATAATAATAATAATAATAATAATAATAATAATAATAATAAGAACATCAAGGAAATAGATACCCTAATCCAGACTGTAAGGATTGTATCTGGTGACATCAGGATGTAGTTTGGAATAAAAAAAAAATGTGCCTTGGTCAACCTACAAAAAGGCAAAGTGATAAGGACTGAAGGGATAAAGTTACCAGATGGGAGTGGCATCAAACACATAGATGAAACAGGATACAAATACTTGGGAATAATGGAGAGGATACAAAACACCAATAAAGGACATGATCAGGAAATAGGATAAAAGTCATAAACACATGGGCAGTACCAGTAATCAGATACAGTGCAAGAGTAGAATGGACAAAGGCTGAACTTCGCAGCATAGACCAGAAAACTAGGAAACACATGACAACAAACAAAGCACTACACCCAAGAGCAAATACAGACAGACTATACATAACACGAAAGGGAGGAGGAGGAGACAACTAAGCATAAAGGACTGCGTCCATATTGAGAGCAGAGCACTGCGGCAATATCTGAAAACCAGTGAATATGAGTTGCTCAGAATTGCATGGAAAGAAGGACTGATAAAAGTGGACCAAGACCCAGAAATATGCAGAGAAAGGAGTATGACAAACAGAACGGAATGGCACAGCAACCAATGCACAGACAGTACATGAGACAGACCAAAAAACTGGCCAGCAATGAAACATGGCAATGGGTACAGAGGGGAGAACTCAAGAAAGAAACAAGGAATGCTAACAGCAATAAAAGGTGAGGCCCTAAGAACCAGATATATTCAAAGAACGATAGATAGAAATAACATCTCACCCCCATGAAGGAAATGCAATTAGAAAAATGAGACCATAAGCCACATAGCAAGCCAATGTCCTGTGCAGAAACACCAGCTACCTTGCAGTAATAAGTGGTAGGAGCACAAACCTGAGTGAGTGATGGAAAGCGATCAGGCAAAGATCCCCTGGTACTATTGTATCAAAACAGATAGGGTGATAAGTATAAATAGACCAGATGTGACGTTGATTGACAAAACTGAGAAATTATCACTCATTGATCTTGCAATACCATGGGACATCAAAGTAGCTGATAAAGAAAGAAAAAATGATAAGTATCAAGACCTGAACATAGAAATAAGAGGGATATGGGATATGGCAGTGGAAATTGTACCCATAATCATAGGGACACTAGGCATGATAAAGTCTCCCTGAAAAGGAACCTGGAAAAATTAGATGCTGAAGTAGCTCCAGGACTCATGCAGCTGAGTGTGCTCCTGGAAACAGCGCACATAATAAGGAAAGTGATGGACTCCTACGGAGGCAGGATGCAACCCAGAACCCCACACTATAAAATCACCCCAGTCAAATAGGATGGATGGATTATGAAATTTAGGGACAAGTCCAAGCACTGGGACCTATTATGGTCATTCAGCGCTGTAATGGAATGAAATAGATAATAAAATAATTAATGAAATGTAATTGAACGTGATGATAATCTGATGTGAATGAAACTATTAAACCTTATTTCATTAACAAAAAAATTATAATTTTTTTTATTAAAATACAATTAAAAGTATAACTGCAAACGGTTGAGTGTATTAGGTGAAAGGTAAAATTAAATATTAATAAAATAAGTCAAATTTTATAATATATATCAATCTCTTTTAGGAACTTTACAAGGTTATTGACATCAACATCATCTCCTAAAATATAAGAAAGTTGTTTCCCTGAAAGATCAAATTTCCTGTGGGCAGAACCATACACTGAGCAACAAACCAGAACATGCTCAACTGTCAACAGGCAGCTACAGCGAGCACAGACTGGAGCCTCACTACCTTCAAGTATAAAGCTGTGTGTCAATTGGGAATGGCCAATACGAAGTCTCGTTAAAACAATCTCGGTCCTCCTATCTCTATGAAACGAAGACTGCCAAAAATTCAAATTAGGTCTGATTGCCTTCAGCTTCTTGTTTCTGGCAAGGAGGTTTGAGGACCATCGCTCCTGCCATTTGTGGCGGATATAGCTTCGAATAGGAGACTTCATATCAATGTATGAAACTTCATGGATATCAAGTGATTTTTTTTAGTACATACTCTTTTTGCTGATCCATCAGCTTTTTCATTACCTTTGACCCCTACATGGGCAGGAACCCAGCAGAATGAAACAGCTTTGTGTTTGCAAGAAATTCGAAACAGCCATTCTTGAGCTTGGAGAATCAAAGGATGTGATGAATTGCAAAGATTAAGACACTCCAAAACAGTTTTAGAATCCGAATATATTACAAATTTCTTTTTCTCTGTACAATGAAGAATAGCTAAAGCTCTATTAATGGCGGAAAGTTCTGCTGTATATACTGAAGCCTAATGTGGTAGCTTTGCAGCCTCACAAGCGTCTTCTGTAATTACGGCTAGTCCAACTCCCTCTCTTGACTTGGAACCCTCTGTATAAATCTTATACACACCATCATGAGTTACATCATGTTCTAAGAATAAACTCTTTGCCATTTTATCAGAAAGGTTCTTCTTGACCATAGTTTTGTTACAAACTTTTGCTTTAGGGATAAGCCATTGTGGAAATCTGGAGGCAACTAACTGAGAAACATTCTGATTTTTTAGGTTATCATTATTCACTTCTTGATATAGCCTTATCTGGAAAGGGACAGATGACCTTGGTTTAAATTTCCTGTTGTCAAGTTGGCGAATGACCTTATTGGAAGGATTTTTGGAACTGCTTTTAATGCGCATTATGTAGCGCAGACCCAGTTCCTCCCATCGTAAGTCAAGTGGCAGTTGATGGGTATCTACATACAGACTCTCAACAGGAGATGTTCGGAATGCACCAGAGCAAATTCGTAATCCTGTGTTATGGACAACATTGTGGTCTTTAAGTTTGCTTGTACACGCTGAAGAATAAATCTGACACCTGTAATCTAGCTTTGATCCACAAAGTGCATCATAAAGTCTTAATAAACATTTCTTGTTAGCTCCCCACTCATATCCAGAGACTACTTTCAAAAGATTAAAAGATGCTTTAATTTTACATTTAAGGTTATCAATATGTTTGGTCCAGTGAGTTTTGAGTCAAAAGTCATTCCCAAAAATTTGACATTGGCAGCATATGGTAAAATAGATCCTTCAAGTTTTAAATTAGGTATAACCTCTTTACGCCTGCTCCTTGAAAAGCGGATAGCAACACTCTTAATGGGTGAAAAGTTAAAACCATTTAGCCTAGCCCATTTGGAGACAGAATCAATACCTTTCTGTAGATATCGGCATGCAGATATGGCATCGTAGGCAGTGCAATAAATGGCCAAATCATCCACAAATAATGAAGCTCAAACTGGCTTGGAACTTCATCCAAGATGCAATTTATGGCAACAGCAAAGAGGGTCACACTGAGAACACTTCCTTGTGGAACACCTTCCTCTTGTTTAAAGGGGGATGACAGAAGTTCCCTACTCTCACTTTTATAAATCTCTCGGATAGGAAGGAATGAATGAACCGAATTAAGTTGCCCTTAATACCCCTTTTCTGTAGCTGTTTAAGAATTACATTATGCCAAGTAGTGTCATAAGCTTTTTCTAAATCATAGAAGACCCCTATTGTTTGACACTGATTGACAAAACCCTGCTGAATTTGGTTGGAGAGTCTCGTAAGTGGGTCGAGGGTAGATCTATTTTTACGAAACCCTAATTGGTAAGGAGAGATAAGCTATTTGATTCTAAGTGCCATATCATTTTTTCCATTAACTTGCAAACACAGCTTGTTAGTGCGCTTTGTTGGGGATCTTTATTTGGTATTTGAACGTGAATTACAACGGAAATTTTCTAGGATCTAGGCATAACTCTAGTCTCCCATATCTTGTTAATGATCTTAAGAAGGTAGCGTTTGGCCTCTTCAGGTAGCTTCCTAAGCATTATATAAAAAATAGTATCTTCACCAGAAGTGTCATCTGCTGAAGAGAGTGCTTCATGTAGTTCTTGAAGAACTACATGTATAGCTCCCGGTTATCACCAGATAGATTCAGATTGACCTGAGTGTTCCTGATTCTTTGGAATTCACTAGAATAGTTATTAGGGCTAGAAATGTTGGAGAAATATTGACCCAATGATTCAGCTACATCTGAAGGGTTTGTAATGAGGTTATTTCCTACTCTCAAAGTTGGAGTTTTTGTTGGCACGAACTTCCCTGCAAGTTTTCGTACCCTTTTCCAAACAAACATCGATAGTGTTTTAGAGTTAATTCCATTTATATGATAAATCCAATAGTCTTTCTTGGCACGACGAAAGTATCGTCGTTGTTTTGCCATAGATCGCTGATATATTGTTTTAGAAGTGGAAGTGCCACTTGATTTGTATTTCTTGTAGCATCTTCTAGTAATTTTTCTTAAGGTGGCACACTTTTTGCCCCACCATGGAACTGTTGGTCTCCTTGGCTTTCCAATAGTTTTTGGAATAGAGGCTTCTGCACTGGCTAATACAGTGTTTGTCCAATACTCATATGCTTTAATATGGTTGTTAAAAGATTCAAATGGTTTGTCAGGATGGATTTCCTTTTTACACTTCTCCCAATCAGCTTCCGATGGCTTCTATTTCTGTGGCATTTCTGTAGTAAGCCATTGGCTGAGGGGGTCCCCGTGTGCATGAGATGCTCCCTAAATTTCTCTTCATATCTTTGAAGTATACCATAGGACAAATGGAAAAATTCTGGGTAGAATTTTCCTACCCCGGGGTTAACTGAGAAAATGACGTAATAAGCCACGCCCATTTGTCGCTCTTCTGGACGAATTTTAAGGGGTAGTGGAAACTTAAATAGCTATATCTCTGTATGTATAAATCACAGAACAACAAACTATACCTCAAAATGTTTGTATTTAAGTCTTCTATAATTCTGTGTATAAATTATGTAAATTGATATGCAGCTGAGGTCACCAGAGGTCAAAAGGTCACGAAATCTGGTGCAAAGTGAAAATCTCACCACGTCCAAGGAAATTTGGCCTACAGTTGGCTATTTTCATATTTTGAGAGGAATACTGCATGAATAATTTAGGTTAGATGTATCCAAGCCTATAAACATGCATCTTCAACCCTTTCATGTTTCATTTTTTTGTATAACATTAAATCATAAAAAATCAAAATTGATAAGCCATATTTGTTGCTAAGTACACAGTATGTACGTAGAGAGTGTTGGTCAATATGAACACCTTTTTTAGCTCAAAGCTATATGCTGATTATGTGAGCTGTTGACAATGTCTCCTTTTCTCTTTTAACAAGATGCCCCTGTGCATCATTTAATGTAGGCCTGACCACAATAGAGGGCAGCATGCTACTACCTGTCATTAAGAAAACCGAAGAATGTAGCCCTCCAAAGAAAATGACAGAGTACCAATCTCTCCCCATCTTTTATCATTTTCAACAGTAAAGTAAATGAGCATTTAGTTATCAGTGCATGGTGCATGTAAGTATTTTTTGGTGTTGTGGTGGTGAAGGAAAACCCAGGAAGGAGCAGAAACACCTTCTGCTCCTTCCTGGGTTTTCTTTCACCACCACAACACCAACTTGTCTCACACTCTGTCAACAAAAGTATTTTTTTTTTATTTAAAGATTATAACGTCATTAAACAGATTAGAACATAGAATGAGGTTATTGGTTTCATGCATGCTAGTTGTAGGGGAAGCTGCCTTAATGCTTTGTCGAATGTGGTACTGGGGTTATGACTATTAGCAGAGAACCTACATACAAGCTCCATGAATCTAAGATCTAGGACTCATCATTCATACTCTTTACAATTTCTTACTGTCTGTTTCAGGGAACTTCATGATTGCAATAACGATGGAGGCGGGAACCAGTGGGGTGAAATTGTTACCGGGCCAAGCCAACAAATTCGCAGTGGACAAGTGCATTATTTGCCAAAGAGCAACAGAGGATGCCACAGTCACCACGTTGAACGGGAGAAAACGCATCAGAGATGCTGCAGACATTCGAAATTACCACGTTGCAAAGCGTTTGAAGTCATTCAATGGCACTGAGGAACACTTTGTCTATCACATGACAAATAGCTGTTACAAGACTTACACAATGAAAAGTACTCTAAAAATGTCGCAGAAACGAAATCGTCTCCACCAGAGGAAACGCTGGATGAGCTTGCTAGGGGTCGCAGCGCCAGGTCTCAGGTGATATCTCGTCCACCCCCTAGTCAACAATGGGCTCATTTCAAGGATCTCACTTTCTGTGAACTCATATAAATCTTTGTCAAAAATGACACCTCGGCCATAACTAAAATTCAGGTGGGGTCTGATTTCTTTAATCATATCATGCCCAAAGGGATTCATTGCAGATAGCATTTGTGCTTGTGATTTTGATTTAGCATGTATTAGCACTGTACGTTTTCCAAATCTAGATATATCTCCACTCTTTATTCCTCCCCTCTTTTTCTGGAGGTACCTGCAGAACTTATAATAATTGTAAGTTTCCTCCTTCGCTGTAGCAACTAGCCACATAGGAGGTTTGAGAGTTCTGGATGGATTATTACCCTCTGTTTACTGACATGTATCTTGAGCCCATTCAGATGGTACATATCTATCTAAATTTTTGGGAACTTTATCTGTCAAAGCTCCCTCTATAACACACTGTTATTACTACTATCCTTAATGGCATCTTCATATTTATCAAAAGTAATCCATGCTTCCCATTTTGATGTGACTTCAAGGAAATTCATCCTTATTTCAATTAAGTTTCAAAGGAATGGAAAGTTGTCAAAATAGTGTCATACTGGCACTGCACTGGAATGCCCACGACATGAAGCACTTGTTAACTTTTCACATTAGATAGTTTTCCAACACAATGTTTTGTTGAGCTACCATCGTGCTCTTGATTAATTGAAATTTCCTGGGGTTGGTCCAGGGTCTTGTCCAAGGTCGTCATCTGCGCCAAGGCATCAAAAGGTCCAGGGGTACTCGAATCCTTATAGTTACTCGTCATAAAGATTAGAGGGGCTATAAAAAAAAATATATATCTATATATAAATAAAACAAAAAAAATTAAACAATTTTAACTGGAAAACCTTAAAAAATTAAAAAAATATCATGCCTTTCTTGGAGCTTATTCCCGCCACCAATGGCACAAGTGAGCAACCCGAATCCCAAATGTTCCGCCGGGTCCCTACCCTACCCCATTGGGGATGGCATACCATGATTAGAGGGGCTGAAGTGTAGGCCAAACTCGCTTGATAGGACAGAGAGTATTACAAGAATACAATCATCCCCACCCCAATCATGTCATGGGCAAAAACGGATAGAATGCTGAGAGTCCTAAACCCAGAACCAGACCCCCCTGGAATCCGTGGTCCAGCTCTAAAGAATAGTTCCGCCTGATATCTCAGTTCCGAACATTATCGGGCAGTTGATGATCCTACCATAGTTCCCACTATTTAGTTTTGGATATAAACCCAGTCCCAGCTATGATATCTTTTCTTATTTTCTTGTCTAATTAACTTTACAAAGGTGGAAAATTCCACAACAATTAATCCAAAATTAAACGATGATCTATGGGACTCTTTGACTCGAACCCGAGAACAAATTCCTGGGTGTCAAGAGCCCCCTCATAACGTCAAGGTGGTCCCACTTCGAGGGGGACCCCAGTCAATTAGGATGACTGTGGCGGACCAAAAATAATATGATAGAATAAATAAATAAATAATAATGCAAAAAGATCATGATAAATATAGCTGCCTCTCAGACATAATTCACTCTAAAGTGAAAATTTCCAGCTCTTGGTTTCCTGTGAAAAAAAAAAACAAAAAAAACATTGAGGGCTATTTGTCTGCCCGTTTGCACGTTTTCTGTGAGTTTCATGTGCCGTGGCTGAGAGTTTCGTACAGCATTATACGCTGTACAAAGAAAACTCGATTCTTCGGTCCATTTTTTATTTCAGAAGAGAGGGAAGTCAATTTGCAAAGTGTATTTGCAAATATTATTTGCAAACATACCCCAGACGCTTTTGCATAGGAAACTGCTTGTTTTCTCGAGGTAGGCAAAATGACTGCAATATTTGGTATGCAGCAGACGCAA
>NC_087200.1:42121409-42236409 GCF_015104395.2 Macrobrachium nipponense
ACTAATTTAATTTCCCCATAGTTGCGGGAGATTGAGGACGTCGTACTTACGTAAGCATCAAGGAATGAAAGTAACGTTATTTCAGTTCAAATGGCTGCACATTTATGATAATTTTCATACCGAAATTCGAATACTACTTTTTTTTTTTTTTTTATTCGCATTTTGGATGAAGCCAAATGTGCTGAGAATCGGAGACTGTGACAGTCAAAGGAAAAGAGAAAGATATAACACGTTAGTATGGTGCAATTTCAGTAGGATTTACTTGCTTTATACCTAACTCATCTTGGTAATATAAACGCATTGCAGTTCTACAAAAAGAGGTTGAGAATATTTCTCAAAATATGACGTAAATTGTATCTGCTAGAACAATTTTACATTTTTAGTGCATGAAGGACTTCGTAAATTCCAAGTTAACTTCCCATTTTCTATATTCTAGTATGTTTATTAACGGTTTGTTAAGAATATTGCAAGGATGTGTTAGATAAGTATCTTGACCTGATTTTCACGCATCTCTTTCCATGAAATTCAGCTCCGTTTTATGATTATCCACTGAGTTCATCATATTCAAGGCAAGAATAGCAAATAAAATCCTACTAATAATAATAGATAAATTTGATTTATATAAAAAATCTATTTCGACATTTTCGTTTCATCAGTCTTCTGAGAGCCAATTGCAACATCACTTTTTATTTAATTTATGTAAAATTTTATATAATACTTCATGTAAAAGAAAACTGTTTTTATCAAAGCACCATTTTTCCCCAAATCCTTCTTGGTCCCAGTACAGCCTGTCTTTATCCATCAAGCGGATTTTTCCCTTTGCAAATTTTCCGACGTTTTCTGGAGAAAACTTTCTGAAAATAGCATGACTCTTTCCAGATTCTCTTGAACATATTTTTTTGTTTCTTACACTTGACTTCATCCTTCCTCCATTTCCTAACAGTGTTTTAATTAAGGAGAAACGGCAGTCGTCCACCTTTCCCCTTATCTCATTTTCATCTAATAAAGATTAATTTGATATGCAAGTTAGTTAAAGAAGAAACTGAGAGCGTGCTCTAGGTGTCACCCCGAGTCTCTATTATTAATACTAACTGGGCTTCCAGTAACATCAGAGTTATTTTCCCTTCTAAACATTTCGCAGAAATTAAATGTTCTCCCAGAATCGCATATGAAATTGGCTTCGCAACGTTCATTAGATTTTCGTCTAGCCAGATGAAGTTTTGCATGAAGATTCAGCGGCTGAATATCCTTTGAATTTAATTAACTTTCTTTCTGTTTGGCCGTTCATATTATTTCTTTGTTATAAGTGAACTGACTTTGCAAGCTGGAATAGAAAACGGGGATGAAAATTTTTCTTCATCTTTCCTATATTTTCTTTCTTATTTTTATTCATTACATTTATGAGTCTTCGTAAATATAATTACAGACCCGTTCATGATGTAAGGCTCACGATATTTTGGAGAATAATAAGAATAAAAACAATATCAGCAGTAAAAATTCCATAACTCAATTAGTGCAAAGGTACGATAGATATTATCATGAAGACATATTTAATTGTCCCATATATACGGAGAATGATAAGGAAAATCATTAAATCTTAAATAGTTTCCAGTTGTTTATTGATTGATGCTAAAATAGAAAACGAGACAATAAAAAATGTTAAATAAAAGTTACAAAATGAAGCAATTATAAAACTGATGAAAAAAGAATAACGAGAAATCAGATCACAATGCTCTGAAGATTTACAGTGGATAATTCACGCCTATTATCGCTAGGTTATTTTCGACTATTAGTAGATTCTTCCATAATTATCATTCTGCGTCAAAACGATATTCTTTTTACAGATCTTCCCATTTAATTAAGACTAAACGAAGAAACTGTTGCGGGACTGTCTACTACTGGTGTCTTTGACGAACAAATAAAGGCTATATATCCGATGCCGGTGACTTTGATGCTGAAAAATTTTTCATATGTTTCTTCACAGTGTATTATATATATAATATATATATATATATATATATATATATATATATATATATATATATATATATATATATATATAGTCTATTATATATATATATATATATATATATATATATATATAGATATATAGATATATATATAGATATATATATATATATATATAGATATATATATATATATATATAGATAGGATATAGATATATCGGTAGATATATTTATATAGTATATATATATCTATATATATAATAGATACAGGGATATATATATAGATATAGATATATATATATATATATACCTATATATATATATATATATATAGTATATAGATATAGGTATATAATATATCTATATATATATATAGGATTAGATATATATATATATATGAAATATATATAGATATATATATATATATCTATATATATATATATATATATAGATATATTATATATCTATATATATATATATATATATAGATATATATATATATATATATATATATATATGATATTAGATATATATATATATATATATAGATATATATATTATATATATATATATATATATTGTTACGTATATAGGGCCTTGAGAAGAGCTAGATACGTAAACGGAAGTAATTTAGGGATTTCAAGAGGGAATTGCTTTAACTTACCGTAAACTGATAGTTATTAATGAATACTTTAGAGGGAAGGTCGCCAGAAACTCAGCTCGTTACTTAACAACTATTTATTTACTAAAAGGCCCGTGCTGGGCTGGAGAAAAGGTTAAATGATGGCTCCATTGAGCTGTATAGCTGGTTTTATCATCACTTGGGTTAATGCACACTTGCGGCAGAGAGACGGCACGTGACTCATGGAATCTGGAAAAAGAATCCAGATTAAACGAGATAAAAGGAAAAATGACTTCTTGCTTTGATTAAGGCTGATTAATTCTCTAACATTGGGGAAGGTAAACTCGAATGGGTTCACTGAGGTATACACGAAAAAGCTTGGTCCGATGAGGACAAAGGGCTTTGATGTAGAAGGGGTAAAAATGAGAATTGAAAATGAATTTAGCAAGAGTCGCATGGTAGTAAAAGGTGCTGGGTTGAAGTTTACACTTTCAGACGTACCTTTATGCAATATTCAGTGTATCCTTGTAGAAGAATGCGGTCTGACCTCTGTTCAGGTCTGGGGTCGTGTCCACCAGTACGTCGTGGGTAGGCTAATTTTGGGAGGCTGGCAATTTGACCTACTGTCCGAGATCACGTCTCGCAGCCGACTGAGATCGATACTGTTGTTTTCGAATCACGGGGCTTCCAAAAACCGCCTCGAGCATTGCCTGAAAGGTGGTAAACACAACGCCGGCAAATTGGGAAGGAAAATAGTCTTATTGTAGAAGTCCCTAAAATCCATCTCGAAGCCTAGCTACCTCTTGTGACTTGCCTCTCTTACCCTAAGCTTCCGTCAGACCTGGAAAATATCATTCCTACGACATACCCACTCTCCCAACAACAGTCGCTTCAGGAGAAGGCATGGCTGCTACTTTTATAATTAAATATAACTAAAACTCTGCTGGGAAGGCGAGGCGTTTCTATAGACGTAGCAGCGCCCCCTGTTAAGAAGGCATTCACTCCCTTTCGGGCGTGAGGGTCTTGGCTTAAATAAGTTGATCGCCTCGACTACCCAGTTCTCCTACTCTAACTTCGAAGTTTTTTGAGCAGCGATACGGCTGGACTACAATGGTCTACCGAACTTATAGGCAAAGATGCTAAGTGTACTAACTTAATGTAGTGATGTAATCTAGCCTAAGTAATAACTACGGGTTGTCTGTGACGACAGTCTACTCTACCCCTAGATAAGGTTTACTTGAAAATTTCTACTTGCTACTAACCTAATGCCCTGGTACTAAAATCATTAGCCTAACCTACTCAATACAGTTAAATGAAGACGCAATCATTCCAGAGTGTGGTACGCACAGCAGTAGTTCAGCGACGGAACTGTAAAATTACATAATGAGAGGTAATGATGCGTGGGGATGATGAGTGGTTAATTTACCAGGAGGGAAATGCAATGAGGTAATTATATTTAAGTGAGGGTTAGTATTACAAATGGCTAGGGGTTAGAGGGTTAGTGCTACTGGCAGAGATCAGGCTGGCTACCTTCTCTGGGTAGGTGCCAGGATCATTCTGCAAATGAATGCGACACTGTACCTCGGGCACAGGTGTCAAGGAGAGCATGGCTCTTTTTTGTGTTAGTTTGTTAATGATTGGTTTACGTCCTTCTTCTTCTTCTTCTTATTCCTCCAGGACCTGGCTATACAGTCCTAGGAGTAGACGGAAGGCACCGACTCTGGGGAAAGGGCCAGAAACGCCGGCAGGAGCAGAGGCAGTGGTAGCCTGAAAGATTTCAGGAGAACACCCTACTTCGGTATCTGCAGCAACCGTCGTAGAGGTGGAACCTACTGCAGGGGAGGCCCTCACTCCGGCTGCTGCGACAGCTGTCGTAAGGGGAAAACTCCAGGCTGACTCCTGGTCGGGCAGTTCCTGGTTTTCCAGAGGAGGTATGAAGGTGAGGTCTGCCGGAGGTTCATCCTCGGGCGACAGTGGTGAAGGTGAAGAAGACTCATGGACTTTGGATTGGCCATGGGCCGCGGTAAGCTCCATGCCTGTTGGAGGATCTCCTGTAGGAGGATCCTTGGGGGGGGGAGGGGGAGGGATTAGGTTAGCTCCGGCACTAGCTCGGGGCCAGGCGCAGAAGTCAAGTCGGTGGTGGCTCTACGTCCAGGCTGGACGGAGCTTGGCACTGCTCAGTGCTGCCAAGTGGTACTGGCAGAGAGTTGAGGTCGACTGGACCTGTGGCGGGTACCGGAGGTGCAATACCTCTCAGCGTGCCCTTGGTTATGGGAGACAGAGGGTCCTGTCTCTTTTGGAAGGCTAAGCCTTGTGGGACTTGGACAGTGTCCGCTGCACATAACTTGCTAGGGCACCTAGGCCAATTTGTGGAGTGCCCTATTACGTTACAGGTCTTGCAACGGAACTGTGAATGGTCAATCTCCCTCCTTGGTAACGGGGGAGACTGTTGGTGGATGTACTTCCTGGAGGAAGTAGAATTGCGATGACTCCTTGCTTTGGAGTGATTTGTTGTGGGGTTAGGACCCCTAGGCTTTTTGGAATGCGAGGGAGACTTCATGTCTTGCCCTAGGAGGAGGTCGTAACCTCCTGGAATGTAGCTTGCAACTGCAAGGGTACAAACTCTGGAGAAGTGAGGTCTGGTGACCCTCAATTGGACGGTCGGAAGGATCAGCTTAATATGGTTGATACCTTCAATGGTTATTAAATGACGTCTATCGACGTTAGCCCCTCGGGGGATTCGATCTTCCCGTATTAGGGAGATTTGAGCGCCAGAGTCGTCGTAGGCTCTGACGTGGCTTGGCGGATAATGGGCTTTGGAGGGTTTGCGACTGTTATAGGGCCCTTAGCTGGGTGGGGTCCTAGAAAGATAAGGACTTAGTAATGGCCATTAGCGACGGCAGGAATATTGTGGTTCGCGCACCTCCGTAGTTGGCAGGGACATGTGACCCTTGCGGCCACAGTCTCGGCAGAACTTGTTCCAGAACCTCGTCCGTGCACTGGATGATAAGGCCGAGATGGGCCCCACAGGTTGCGAATCTGCGGAGCACCAGGCTGGCAGTGTGCTCTGGCACAGGTGAAGAGTCTCTGTTGGATCACCCTCGGAAACACAAGTCCGGGGTCAACTGGTGGGCTTACCTCTTCCAAAAGGGAGGAGGTAGGCGGTAAAAAGGTAAAAGGCTGGCAGGATGCGGCAGGAATTTCTATCTCCGGCACTGGATCAGGACCAGGCTCACAAATAGAAAGGATGTCAGGCTGACCAGAGACGGCGGGACTAAGAGAGACAGGGGGTGCAGGGCTGGAAGCTGGCAGAGTGGCTTGAGCTAGGATACTCTCCTTACGGGCCTTCTCCCGCTTGATGTCGAGTTCCTTCTCCTCAGAGCGAGCTCATGCTTTGCGCTCCTCTTCCCTTGCCTTCCTTTCTGCTTCTCTGGCTTGCTTTCCCTGCTGGCGCGCAGCAGCCTGCTGCGCCTTATCCACTGGTCTAGTCCTGGTCCAGTGTAACCAGCCTCCTTGCCCAGAGTTATGAGGACTCGGAGCCTCTCGAGCTCTACGGCAAAGAAGTCGCGGGAAGCAGGGGAAGACATTTCCTTAGGCTGCAGTAGAGGCTCTGATGAAAATGAAAATAATGGCCAGGAAGGGTCCGGAATGGAATAGGAGTGCTACTGTGGAAAGTGGCACTCACTTGGAAAGGTGTTCTGCGACGTGGGTAGAGAACAAGTCTGAGAAGACTGGGTGCTCTGTGGCACTTGGGAAGTGTCCCGTAAGTTGGTGGCACTTCTGGATTGGCACCTTCTAAAGAGGTAGAAAAAATCAAATGGAGTGTACGGCGTACGTCACACTTAAGGGCGTTCCTAAGTTGGGAGACGCAAGGAATGGGCTACTGTAGGTCCAATACAGGTTGCACGGCACTTATGAGGAGGCGTTCCTTGGTTCAGTGATCCAAAATGGTGGATACTCTATAATGAATGAGCGTTCCGTAGGACGGACACGCAGGTATAGGGCTACCTGTACGTCTGTACAGGTGCGCGGACTTATGAGGAGGCGTTCCTTGGGCAGCACTAGTAGTGCTGGTATTGCGGCACTTTGGGGAGGCGTTCCCTTAGGATGGTCCGAAAGATCACTGATCCTCGTACACGGACACACTAATTACTTGGGGCGTTCCGTAAGGACGGACACGCAGGTTTGTCAGCACTTAGGGCTGGTATTGCGCACTTCTGGGAGGCGTTCCCTTGTTGAGTGTTCCGAAGGATCACTGACCCCTTGTACACGGACATTAATGAATTGGGCGTTCCGTAAGGACGGCACGCAGGTTTAATGGCTACCTGTACGGCCTGTACAGGTGCAATGGCATTTATGAGGCGTTCCTTGGAGCACTGGTATCGTGCTGGTGTGTCCCGGACACTACATGCAGTATACTTAAATATACTGAAGTGAAATGGCACTGCTCATGGCAGAGTGTAATAGTGGAGGAGAGAAAGTAAAAGGTGGGAGTACTTCAGCAGCCAGTCGAGGACAGTGTTTCAAGAATTGTGGCACTGTAAATGGTAAGACCTGACGTGCACTGGTGGTGGCCAGTCCTAAACTGGTAACGACTTCCCTGTCTGGAAGTAATGAATTGGCGTGGCACGCGGTGCGAATTGTGCTTGCGTATACCGCAAGTCTTTTGTGATAAAAAGAAAATGAAAAGACCACTCGGGCAACGACAGGTAATGGAAATTTTAGGAATGCTCAGTCCCTCGCTGAAGTAACCTCGGTAAATGAAATAAATAAATGCTTGCAAACTGCAATGGACACAGGCGCGTACGTATCACGCTGTAAATGAAAGACACAAGAAGACTAAATAATGTTAATTCTGCATGCTATAATTAATGGTAAGATGTAGCACTCTTGGCTTCGTGAATACTGTGTTCTGGTTTTCTCTCTCTCTCTCTCTCTCTCGGAGAGGGTGAAAATGATATATGAATGAACTCCCTTATATTTGAATGAACTACTAATGTTAGTTTAATATGACGCAACTTGCGTTAAATGATTTACTTACGTTAACGTTTTTAATGAAAGAATTGCTTTTGGATAACGTTTTTATGAAATGATAACGCACTCGCGGTGAACGATGTTTACGTTAATGTTAGCGGCTTGCGCTTATGAAATGATTTGCGTTTCAATATGAATTTTACAAGACGCGTTTTACGTTAACAATTCTTGTGATTTACTCTACTTGAGATTTACGTTAACTTTATGTAAGATTGCTAGGTCCCTGTGAACAGTGAAATGACGGTAAGGATTTTAAAACGATGTTAGCAAACAATTGTGAATGAGGTTACGTTAAGTGCGAAGTGAAATGAAACTTCGCTCAGCGAGCGAGTGAGTGAGCGATGCGAGGTGAAACATGTGAAGGAGCTGGGTAGCGCTGCTAGCGCGCAGCATGTCGTTCAACACAGCTGATTCTCTGTAAATGCGAAGGCAATTTACAACACAAAATTCTACTTTCTTATTCAAGGCGAATTACGTTAATTTCTCTGGCCAGAACGATAGATACTAGTACAGACATTGATATTATTTGACGTTAAAACTTCGAGACTTATCGTTAATACTTTACTTAATTGTTTTAGATAATGTTGAAAGAGGAAACAAACATGGCTGCCGCTGTGAATGAGACGAAGGTTGGTTGAGACCGCGCAGGCGCGAGAGAGCTCTAAGCTGAATTCAAGCTGAGAGGTAGCGGTTACCAACACTTGGAATGAAACTAAGTTAAAAATGGATTCCCTAACATATCACAGACAAAAGAATTGTACACTTCTTTTGCCTGTTAAACTATTAGTAAAAACACTCCATAACTAGCTAGGCTTTCAAACACAGCAATAAACCCTGGCAAAGCACTTCCTAGTTTTGATCTGGTTCTTTCTGGCATCTATTCTACACACGTGCTGTCTCGTCCGACGAGCACAATGCGATTTATAAAATAACAGAATTCGCTCGGCGCTCTGGCCGTTACAATATAATAATATTTCTACCTTCACATTTGTTTAAAACACTTCTAAATAAAAATACTTAACGTACCTTAAGCTAACATAGGTTATAAATAATCATATTAATGAATGGAATACCTTACCGTGAGTCAGTGTCTTCTTTCCCTGCAAGTGTGCTTGATTTACGCTTTGAAAATAAAATAATTTACAGTTTATGTTTTACAACGGATAACGCGATTTACAAGCTTTTTTTAAGCAAGCTAGGTTCATATCCTCGGCGAAGGTCGACAATGTTACGTATAGGGCCGGGCCCTTGAGAAGAGCTAGATACGTAAACGGAAGTAATTTAGGGATTTCAAGAGGGAATTGCTTTAACTTACCGTAAACTGATAGTTATTAATGAATACTTTAGAGGGAAGGTCGCCAGAAAACTCAGCTCGTTACTTAACAAACTATTTATTTACTAAAAGGCCCGTGCTGGGCTGGAGAAAAGGTAAATGATGGCTCCATTGAGCTGTATAGCTGGTTTTCAATACACTTGGGGTTAATGCACCACTTGCGGCAGAGAGACGGCACGTGACTCATGGAATCTGTAAAAGACATCCCGAATTAAACGAGATAAAAGGAAAAATGACTTCTTGCTTTGATTAAGGCTGATTAATTCTCTAACATTGGGAAGGTAAACTCAAATGGTTCACTGAGGTATCACGAAAGCTTGGTCTTTAACAAGTCACAAAGGGGAGCACGTGGCCCGATGAGGACAAAGGGCTTTTGATGTAGAAGGGGTAAATGAGAATTGAAAATGAATTTAGCAAGAGTCGTATGGTAGTAAAGGTGCTGGGTTGAAGTTTACACTTTCACGTACCTTTATGCAATATTCAGTATATCCTTGTAGAAGAATGCGTCTGACCTCTGTTCAGGTCTGGGGTTCGTGTCCCACCAGTACGTCGTGGGTATGGCCTAATTTTGGGAGGGGGCTGGCATTTTGACCTCTGTCCCGAGATCACGTCTCGCAGCCGACTGAGATCGATACTGGTGTTTTTTCGAATCACGGGGCTTCCAAAAACCGCCTCGAGCATTGCCTGAAAGGTGGTAAACACAACGCCAGCAAATTGGGGAAGGAAAATAGGTCTTATTGTAGAAGTCCTAAAATCCATCTCGAAGCCTAGCTACTCTTGTGACTTGCCTCTCTTACCCTAAGCTTCCGTCAGACCGGAATATCATTCCTACGACATACCCACTCTCCCAACAACAGTCGCTTCAGGAGAAGGCATGGCTGCTACTTTTTATAATTAAATATAACTAAAACTCTGCTGGGAAGGCGAGGCGTTCTATAGACGTAGCAATATATATATATATATATATATATATATATATATGATTATATATATATATATATATATATATATATATAGACACGGATCGACTAAAACGATTGATAAAGGTCAGGGCTGATTCACATAAAGTGTCAGTCATCGAACGGGCTGCAGGCTGTCCAATCCCGAATTTTATATTAGAAACCATTCTCGTATTTATACCGCCAACATCAAATACTCTGATTTTTCTGTCCTCGGCCAAAATAGCCATTCTTACGAACTGCCGATTCTTGAATCTGTCTATTTAAGCAGTTCTTGGCCTAAATGATTTTGGTTTTCTTTGCTTTTTACCCATCGTACTGTATTTACCTCGTCTTCAACTTCCAAATGACTAGTGCTCTTTTTAACTCTCCTGTTTTTGTAAATACTTAAATTTAACTGTAAATTTAATTTTAATTTCTATTGTTTTAATTTGTTTTCCAGGTGCTTTAAATTTTTTTTCGTTCTTTTGTAGCCTCGAACATGTAACATGAGGTTACGAAACGCGTTGGCCAATAAATGTTATTTTAATCGATAACTTGCGTCTACTTGTCCCCTATCCTGATATATATATATATATATATATATATATATATATATATATATATATATATATATATATATATATATATATTTATATATATATATATTTATATATATATATATATATATATATATATATATATATATATATATATACATGGAGGTACAAAATTTTGTCCTTCAATATCTAAGTCGCTCTACCTCGGAACTAATATATGTGTTAACCGAGGGGGAATTTTTTTAGTCTATAAGAAATTTGGCGCAGTGGTTTAGGCTTCATTGTGCGTCCTGAATTTGTTTGGTTCAATGGTTCGTACCCTTGAGCCGGGACAAATTTCTTATCGACTACAAAATTCCCCTTATCTTAACTACTATTCGCTTTTTTAATTTTTTTTTTTATATGACTCACATAAATTCAAGAAAGCCTTTATTTGAAAATGAGTTGTGTTACTGTATCGCTTACTTAGTTCTCTTATCATTCTGTCTCTACTTCCGTGACCAATTGAAACATGAGTGGAGTACATTACGTTAAATAGTTCTTCAGTATGCACATAAAGCTTCACCTCTTCATTTTCATCTGCAAGAGGTTTGATTAATTTTTCAGTTCCTTAAATAGAAAACACATCTTATGCTTCACAAGTCTGTAGTCGCAGGAGGATTCCTTCTTAGATTTAATACGTTTAACATCTTCTAACAGAGTAAGATATTTTTCTTTCGATATCAATGAACTATTTGATTTTGCATCTTCCTTCAGCAAAATAATGTAGTTTTTTTTCTCTCTCTTTTATATTAGCCTGTGCTGACATCCTTGCCTCCAGGAGCAACGCCGACGTATAATGTAGTCCTATAATGGAAAGAGAACGAAATTGCACTGGTGGCAGGATATGTTTATTTTTCTAACTTAAACAGTCCTCCTACCCATTACTATCAACACTAGCTAGTTAGAGATTAAAATACCATTTTCCTTCAAAATCTAACGACATGATTCAGTTGTCGTTGATGTTAACTAGGTAATGTTGACATTACCGAGTTTTGAACATTAACGGTAATATATAAATATATATATATATATATATATATATATATATATATATATATATATATATATATATATATATATATATAACAATTACCACAGACAAATGAAATCCACAATTATATTTTCTACTGGGAAACTGCGTATCACCAATACATAAGAAAATCATATCTATAGCAATTTGAAGTCAGATCCCCCCAACCCACTAAAATAATCAGCAAACACACAGTTTCTCCTAAACAATTAAACAGCAGTCCAGCGCGGGGCACCATCTGGCTAACTCAAGGTGAACGATTTTCACGAATACTCTTCATTATCTGGATTTCTCTTATTCAAACATGCTATAAATTCCTAAATGTGCTGTCGCCACGTTAATGGAATATGTGTATCATAAATGTCTCGTGTTAATTTGAGGAGAGATAGGGTGTGAGATGTTCAGACGACAAGTTGTTTAGTTTTCATCCGCTCTAATTATCAGGATATTACAGTATGCTGAAATGTATTTTCCATTGTGTATGTTTTAAAATTATTACAAGCCTTCGCAAGAGCTCTGAAGCAAGTGACTGGAAAATGTTTTGTTTTTTTCAATAAACGTTATATGTAAGCTATGATTCTCTCTCTCTCTCTCTCTCTCTCTCTCTATATATATATATATATATATATATATATATATATATATATAATATATATGTATAGACACATACACACACACACACACACACACACACATATATATATATATATATATATATATATATTATATAGATTTATAGACACATGCACACACATACACACACACACACACAAACACACACACACACACACACACATATATATATATATATATTTTTTTTATATATATATATATATATATATATATATATATATATATGTATATATATATATATATATATATGGTGTGTGTTGTGTGTGTGTGACACCATACACACACACACACATATATATGTATATAATATATATATATATATAATTATAGATATATAATATATATATATATATAAGATATATATATATATATATTATATACATATATATATATATATATATATATATATATATATATATTTAAATATATATATATATATATATATGTATATATATTTGTGTGTGTGTTATGTAAGTTTGTAGGTGTATTACGGGCATACGGGCGTGTGGGTTAGAATCATACCTTACTTCTAATGTTTATAGAAAAACATTTTCCAGTCACTTACATCAGAGCTCTTGCGAATGCTTGTAATAATTTCAAAACATACATTTCAGCATACTGTAATATCCCGATAATTAGAGCGGATATAAACTAAACAACCTGTCGTCTGAACTTCTCACACCCTATCTCTCATCAAATTAGCACGAGACATTTATGTAATACACATATTCATTAACATGACGAACGCACATTTGAATTTTATAGTATGTTTGAATAAGAGAAATCCAGATAATGAAGAGTATTCGTGAAAATCGTTCACCTTGAGTTAGCCAGATGGTGCCCTGCTAGACTATTGTTTAATTGTTTAGGAGAACTGTGTTTGCTGATTATTTTAGTTTTTGGGATCTGACTTCAAGTTGCTATAGATATGATTTTCTTATGAATTGGTGATACGCAGTTCCCAGTAGAAAATATAATTGGGGTTTCATTTGTCTGTGGTCATTGTATTTTGTTTCTTCTTCTTATTTTCCACACTTATCCCTACATCAAAGGGTCGGTTGCCTGATGTACCTTCTCCACTGCCTTCTATCGACGACATCATCCTCCACCAAGGCTCTTCTCTCCATATCTTCCTTCACTTTATCTTGCCATCTAATTCTCTGACTCCTTCTCGATCTTCCTCCTCTAACAGGTTCCTTCCAAACCCTCTTCACTTCCTCCTCATCATCCATCCTCAACACATCACCATACCACCTCAATCGTTACTCTCGTAATACCTCTGTAATCTTTACTAAGCCTGCCCTTCTTATTTTGTTATTTTCCAATCTCTCAAGCAGCAATATTCCCATAACCTACCTCAGCATTCTTATCTCTGTTCTCTAAAGCTTTACCTCCTCTTTTTTTCTTGGAGCCCATGTTTCTGATCAATACATTAACACTGGTCTTATCACTGTGCTATAGATCTTGACTTTCAGCTTGATTGACCTTTTCTTATCACATACAACTCCAGCTACCTCATGCAGCTTTTATCCTACTGTCAACTTTAGCCTCACACCCTCTCTCCTGCCTTAAAGTAGATCCTAAGTATTTAAACTTTTCCACCTGCTTTATGATTGAGCTTCTTTCTCGCATACTATTCTGCCCCTATTCTTCCCTACTGCTCATCAAAACCTCTGTTTTATTCACATTCACCTTTAAGCCACCCTTCTATAAAGACTCCTGCCACTCTTACCCTTCTCTGTAGGTCTTCCTCATTTTCAGCAGTAAACACCAGTTCATTGGCATACAACAACTCCTGCAGCTCTTCACTCCTGATCCCTTCACTTAACACTTCCATGACCAGCACAAACAAAAATGGGCTTAATGCTGACCCCTGGTGTAATCCAACACTAACTTCAAAGTTTTCTGTTTCCCCAACTACTGTTATTATTTTTGTCCTCGTTCTTTTATATATCATCTCGACCACCCTAACTAACTTTTCTGGGGATTTCCTCTTCCTCAAACACCAAAACATCACTTCTCTTGGGATTCTACCGTGTGCTCTCTCCAGGTCTATAAATGCATAATAGAACTCCTGACTTCCTTCTAGCCTCTTTTCCTGTAGCTGTCTTACTATGAGGATATAATCCACCATCCCTCTTACTCTCATGAATCCATACTGCTGTTTCCCAATCTTTACAATGTTTCTTAATCTCTCATCCAGTATCCTCTCTAAAATTTTCAATCCATGCTCTGTTAGTTTAATTCTGATGTAGTTACCACAAAACATAACATCTCCCTTCTGCTTGTATATATATACATTAGACTCTCCTCCCAGTTCCTTGGGATTCCTTCCTCTTCCCATATAGCTTTTCATAAATCCCACATCTATTTCTCCCCCTCTGTTTCCTAGTAATGTGATCATTTCAATTTGGAACTCTGATGGACCTGGTGCTTTACCATTCTTCATTTTACTTAATGTTCTCTTCATTTCTGTATCCTGTATCCCCACCACTGGTCCATCTATCCTCTGTGCTTCCCCCATCTCCTCTCTCTCATTTTCAGTATTTAAAAGTTGTTCAAAATACTCTCTCCATTTCTTCTTAATGTCTTCATCCCTATACAATATATTTCTATCTCTATCCTTGATGACACCCAATTTACTCAAATCCTGTTTCTGCCTTTTCCTCACATTTGAAATCTAATATATACCCTTTTCTTCTTTTCTTGTTCCTAGCCTTCCATTCAACTGCTCTGCTGTCCTTCCAATAGCCATACCTACCCTCCTTTTAGCATCTCTTTCCTCTTCTCTGTACTATTCCTTTGCACTTTGTACATACCTTACTTTCCAGTCCTTAAATGCTTTTGATTTTCTTTTAATTGACTCTTGCACCTCTTCATTCCACCACCACTTTTTCTTCTCGACACCACATATCCACTGGTTCTTCCCACCAGATCCTCTGCTTCCTCCACACATATTTCTCTCATGTCTGCCCAGATACTTTCCACTCTGTTACCCTGTCTAAATTCTATGTTCCCCTTTCCAGCCATTTCTCTTTTACAGTCCTCCTAAATTGCTCCCCCTTTTCTCCTTTAAGGTCCCAAATCTTAGCTCTAGATCTCCTCTCTCTTTTTGAGTTTTCTACCTCTCATTTTAAAATCCATCACCACCAACCTATGTTGCTTAAAACACGCTTATCCCAAGATTACTTGGCAGTTCATCACATTGCTTTTGTTGCCTCCTCTAACCAGGATGTCAAGTACTTATCCCACTTCTGAAACTATGTCTTCATACATACCAATTCAAAACTCTGAGCAATCTCTAATATATAATCCCCATCTTCATTTCTAATTCCAAGCCCATGGCCTCTGTGTACCTCCTCATACACATCTCTTCTCTTTCCCAACCTGCTATCCATATCAGCTCCTATTATTAGTTTCTCCTCTTCTCTTACTGTTCTAATGACAGCCTCAAATTCTTGTCTAAATAATACTTTCTCTTGCCTTTGGCACGCCATCTGAGGAGCATATGCTGATATTATACTTACTACTTTGCCCCCTGTTATTATTGGAATCTTTAAGTCTATCATATACTCTTGTTACGTCTCACATTTTTTCCTTCCAGTTGTTACTTACCATAATTCCAACTTCATTTCTTCCCACCCATGACCCACTGTAATAAGAGCTTATACCCATTTCCAATCTCTCCAGTTCTACTCCCTTTCCACCTAGTCTCCTGTACACAAGAAATCTATCATCCTCCTCACACTGAGGGATCTGGGGCAACCCGAATGAGCTGTAAGAGATGTAAGAGATCGCATCTACCATATCTCTCAGTCATCCTGTTAGAGTATCAACACTCCACGTACCAGCTCTTATCTTCCACTCTTTCACTAACTTCTTTGGTTCCAGTCGTGACCCCTGTGGCACCCCTTGCCCATTTATCACGTCAGTAGGTCGTATTCTGATGCGGTCACTTACAGGGGATGCCCTAGCCACATTCATATTCCTTAAAACATCAGGTATGGTTAATTGTTGGGCAAAGGGGTTTTAACGATCACATGCCCTTGCTGTCATCAACCACAGTAATTGGCAGTGGGCCTTGCCTTTAACTAAAAAGTCCACCCGCAAGACAGCAGTTTACACAGTTATTGCCAGTAAGCCTAGTATTTTACTAAAAATAAGAGTGCAAAGAAGCAGTTTCCACAGTTATTGACAATGGGCCTAGCCTTTTACTATAAAAGTAAGATTGCACGGCAGCAGCTGTCCTTTTAGTCGCCTTTTATAACACACAGGACCTATGGTGGTAGTATTCTTACACCCCTACCACAGGGGAGGTCATTGTATTTTGATATTCGTAAATAAGATTTCTTAGCTGAAGCCTGATATTTACCATATTTAGTTGCGTTTTATGAACTCCAAATTGTACGTATACATACATACATACAAACATACATAAAAGCTTCTATCATTTATAATTCCTGAGGTAGAGCGAATTGAATATTAAATGATATTTGTAGCTTGTTCGTATATGCATGAATACATAATACAAACACATAATTTTAGCAATATACACATATAGGTATCTAGATTGATTGATTGACTGATTGATTATGAAATTTAGGTCTTGAGAACCCATCAGGATTATTCAGCGCACTAATGAAAATTAAATATATAAATTAGTATGATAAATTATGAATAAGTGAATATGTGTTCAAATATGAACATAAAAAATGAAGAATCATGATAGATAAAACCAATATAAAATAAATAATTATCAAAATTTTATATCTAAAAATATATACTTTATTAAATAAAAATTACTAAAATCTTTACTAAAAATTCTGAAATCATATCTCATTAAAATAACCAGATTCTTTAAGATAACCCATAAGGTTATCTACCTCAACACCATCATTTAAAATTTCTAAAATAGTCTTCCCAGCTATTAAGTACTTTACCCTAACTCAATTAAATCTAGGACAGTGCACCAGCACGTGATCAATGGATAGCTGACCATCACTGTGAGCACAAACTGGGGCACTGGCTCCCACTAAAATATATCTATGGGTGAAGCAGGTATGGCCAATCCTATGCCATGTTTGGATGATCTCGAATCTTCTGATGCGATTAAAACTTGAACTCCAAAAATCAACACTTTTCTTAATATTTGTGTACTTCCTATTTATGGATAAAATAGGGGAAGTCCATCTCTGCTGCCATTTCTTGCAGATGTATCTTCTAATAACTGGATGCATATCCAAATGTGGCACCTTATTAGTTAAGAAATCACATCTTGCATTTCGTTCCCTTCTATACCAGTGTACCCACGAATCCAACAAAACTTAACTAACCTGTGGTGAACAGAAAGATAAAAAAGCAATTCCTGGGTCTTTTGAATTAAGGGATGGGTAGGGTTAAACTTCTTAAGGGCTTCTAAAACACTTCTGGAGTCACTATATATTACTGTGGATTTAAATTTCTTATCAGATGCAAGATTTAAAGCATCAGCTATGACTGTTGCTTCAGCAGTTAATATGGATGAAGAGTCTGGTAACTTTTTTTATGACTCCCCCTCACACACCACTGCACAGCCAACTCCATCTCCTGATTTTGATCCATCAGTATAGAATTTCCTGTTTTTTATATGCCTCTCCATCATGCTCCAAAAACTTCTTTCTCACTTCTTCCCGACGACCTTTCTTCTCTATCTCTTTAGTGCATATATCTATTGCTGGAATAAAGCAAGGAGGGATAGCAGGATTTTTAACTTGTAGGATCTTCTGCATTTTTATATTTTCATCCTCCAGTTCACCCATCTGTCTGATTTGAAATGGTATTGAAGATATACTAAACCTAAAATGACTTGAATCACACTGTTTCAAGATCTCAAAAGAAGGATTCTCCCTAGTGCTTTTCAGCTGAATGGTATATCTCAGACCTAGCATATACCTTCTTAGGTCCAGTGGTAGCTGAAGGGAGTCTACATAGATACTTTCAATGGGTAAAGTTCTGAAAGCTCCAGTGCAGATCCTTAGCCACATATTATGCACAATGTCCAATTCCTTAAGTTTAGTCTTTGAAGCAGATGAGTATACTTGGCAGGCGTAGTCTAACTTATATAAGCATACTGTATTGTAAAGCCTTCACAATGATTTCTTATCAGCACCCCAATTATAACTAGATACTACTTTTAAAATATCTAGTGATCTCTTCATTTTCACTTTCAACTGGACAATATGATTATTTCAAGTGAGCTTTTCATCAATGGCCATTCCTAAAATTTTACTTCAATGGAGTAAGGTAAAATAGTTCCATTAAAGGTAAGAGTTGGAATGGTTTCCTTAGTTCGGCGCCTGCAGAACCAAACAGCGACAGTTCCTGATTCGGAAAATCGAAATCCTTGCTCATTAGCCCACTTGCTTACTTTATAGATGGTTATTTCCATGAACCTGCAAGTAGAAACTGCATCATATCCTGTGCATTACAGAGCCAAATCATCTACAAATAAAGAGCCGTTTACTGGTGTTGATATATTTTCTAATACATCGTTAATGGCAATGGCAAAAAGGGTGACACTAAGGACACTACCCTGAGGAACTCCCTCTTCTTGTAAGAAAAGTCGTGATACATGAATTCCAACTCTTACCTTAATATATCTTTCGGATAAAAACGAATTTACATATCTGATCGTTTGCCCATTAATGTCCACCTTATACAACTTTTTTAAGATACCAAAGTACGATGTGGTGTCATATGTCTTTTCCAAATCAAAGAAAACTCATATTCTTAGACTCTGTTTAGCGAAACCTTTTTGTATTTGGTTTGAGAGCCTGAGCAACGGATCGAAAGTAGATCTACTTTTCCTAAAACCAAACTGGAATGGAGAAAGCAATTTATTCGTTTCTAAGTGCCATACAAGTCTAGTGTTAATCATCTTTTCCATTAGCTTACAAACACAACTGGTGAGCGCTATTGGTCTGTAGCTGATGGGTAATGAAGGATCCTTGTTTGGTTGCTTCACAGGAATGATTAATGATAATTTCCAGCTCTCAGGAATTATACCAGTTTCCCAGATTTCATTTATTATATCTAGAAGAAATTTCTTTCACTTTTCCGGGAGATGTTTCAGCATTTCATAAAGTATTTTATCTTCACAGGGGGCTGATGCTTTGGTATTCTGAATAGGCATCTTTGAGTTCCTGCAGTGTAAATTTTGCATCATATGGTTCAAAATTATTTGTACTTAAATCAAGAGAAATCTGGGCTTTCCTAATCTCTTGGAATTCACGAGAATAGTTCTCACTATTCAATATTCTCAAGAAATGTTCTCCTAATTTTACTTGCCATTTAGTTTCTTAATTTTCTTCCAAATCGTTTTGGATGGTGTTTTTGAGCTATTTCTTTTGCTTGGCCACAGCACATTGGTAAATAACTTGGGCTTGTGCGTTCCACACTTATACTTTTTATAACATTACCTAGTGATCTTTCTCATATTACTGCAGGTTTTGTTCCACCAAGGAACTGCTGGCCTATAGGGCTTTCCTTTCGTTGTTGGAATAGAGGCAATTGCATTGTTGTTGGTAATGTCATTAAAATTATTATATGCCTCTGAAATGAATGACAATGATTTTACATTCTTCTTCCTGAGAGAAGACTTACTAAATTTCTCCCAGTCTGATTCATCTACCTTTCATTTAGGTGACTCAGATGGCTGATTCTTGACTGATTTTATATGAATTGGGAAGTGGACACTCCCATTTGAATATTCATTAATTGACCATTCATAATCAATATAAATACTAGATGAGCATATGCTCAGATCAATAACCGAGTACGTATTGGAGTAGATATTATGATACGTCATGACTCCATTATTAAGTACAGTGATATCATGACCATCCATAATACACTACAATATCCTACCCTTTGCATCTACCATGTTCCCACCCCAAATGGGGTTGTGAGCATTAAAATCTCCAAGGAGGAGGAATGTAGTAGGAAGCTGATTGATCCGTAAATGAATTTCCTTATCAATGAAATCCAAATATGGAGGAAGGTAGATGGAGCAGACCGTAACCTTCTTGTCTAAAATGAGAGTTACTGCTACAGCAGCTTGGAGATAAGTATTAATTGATAGCAAGAAGTGCTGCAATGATTTATGCGCAACAATTGCTGCCCCTCCCTTAGCTCTATCTCCTATTAGTGGTGGAGAATCATATAAGCTGTAATTTAATCCAGGATTTTAGTGTGTGCCTCCAAGCTTAGTTTCCTGAAGACACACAATCCCATAAAAAATTATAACTTTGAATTTAGGATATGCATATAACCTTTAGTGTAAAATAGTAAAAAATAAAAAAATATACATAAAAATACTTATTTAAACAACTGCAAGTATATATACTATATGGCAATGTATTACGAAGTCAAAAATCAAATGTCATTGTAGACGTTAAAGTCTCTAAGAAATGCCACAATGTTATTAAAATCTACATCAGTATTGCGCTATATCCCTGCCCCCTAACCCATGTCTTTGCTGTGCTGCAGCATACCTAATGCAATGTAATAACATGTGTTCCACAGTAAGAGGAGAGTCACACCGAATACAGAATGGTGCAGTTCCCTCTCCTAAAAGGAATCTGTGAGTCAATCGAATATGGCAAATTCTCAGAAGACCTAATACAATTTCTACCCTACTGTTTTGTTGGAATCCAGATGGCCAACATGCTTGCCATTTATTTTTTATATATGAACGAATAGTCCATTTCATATCAGTAGCAGGAAGATGAACCCAGCAAAAATGGACTAATTTGAATTTGGAAGCAAGCCCATACAGCCATTCTTGAATAGACTAAATAATTGGATGTTTAGGGTTATATTGCTTAATGGCCATGAGTGCACTAAAAGTATGCGGTGAAAGAATTACCCTGTAGAGTAGAGACAATCTCAAGAGATTTGGCTGATGCAGTTAATTCAGCTGTAAAAATAAATGCCTTATTAGATAGTCTGCCAACATATGAGCTATTACCATGCACAACAGCACATCCAACACCACTTAATATTTTTTTTTTATCCATCCGTGAATACTTTAACAGAACCTAAATGTATTTGATCTTGATCAAGGAAATGATCCTTCACTTCCTTGACATTAACTCATTTTTTAGCAGCAGATTTTTGACAGACCGATGGTTCTGGGGTCAACCAAGGAGCCAACTTAGAGCAATGCATTGCCTTACTCTTTTTGTTTTTAATACACACATTGTCAACTGTAGCATTAATTCTTAAGTGAAAAGGTTTGGATGCTCTAGCATTTGTTAACTGATGAGAGTCACTTTGGTTTAGAATGGAAGCTGCTGCAGGGTTTTCATGGGAACCTCTTAATTTCAACATATACCACAATCCCAGTTCCTCTCGACGTAACTCTAGAGGGTGATCTTCAGTATCAGTATATAAGCTTTCAGAGCATATCCTTAGACAAGCATGATGAAATACATCCAACTCCTTAAGTTTGCTTGTACTTGCTGAAGAGTAGACTTGGCAACATACTCAAGCTTAGATTTGCATAACAAGTCATATAATCGTAAAAGTTACCTCTTATCAGCACCCCAGTTAAAACCTGAGACTACTTTTAATTCTTTAACCCTTATTTCCACGGAGTCAGTATGACCTGCCAATGTTAGCTTCTCATCAAAAATCATCCTTAAAAACTTCACCTCCTCCTCAAATGGTATTAGTGTGTCTTTCAGCTAAATATTTGGGATGGTTTCTTTTCAAGTACATCTAGTAAAACGACTGCCACAGTTTTTGAAGGGGAGAAGCAAAAGACATTGTTATGAGCCCAATTGCTGATTGCATTAACTGACTTTTGCTAGAAATTACATGCTACAGCAGTACCATCACTTCTGACATATATAGCAAGGTCATCTACATACAAAGATGCCTTTACTGGAGGCGATACACATTCAACGATGCTGTTTATAGCCACAGCAAATAAGGTGATACTCAATACACTGATTGTGAGACGCCTTCCTCCAGCTCAAAAGCATTAGACAAGGTATTTCCAACTCTGACTTTGATATACCTTTCACTTAGAAATGATATGATGAAATTTAACATATTACTTTGTACTCCCGTGACATGAAGCTGCTTAATAATTCCAAAACGCCAAGTGGTGTTATAGGCTTTTTTGAGATCAAAGAGGACTCCAATAGTCTGACTGAGTTGTGAGAAACCTTGCTGAATTTGGGATGATAATCTTATTAGTGGGTCCAGAGTGGAATGATTTCTCCTAAATCCAAATTGGACAGATAACAAGCCATTTTTCTCTAGATGCCATATTAGTCTAGAATTCACCATTTTCTCAAACAATTTGCACACAACTTGTAAGAGATATTGGCCAATAGCTTGCAGGAAGATGTGGATCTTTCAATTGTTTCTTAATGGGAACAACAACTGCAGTCTTCCTAGAAGGGGGAGGAATACCAGTATCCCCATATTTTGTTAAAGATTTTAAGAAGATAAGGTATAGCAGAATTTTGAAGATTTTTAATCATGCTATAAACAATGTTATCATTCCCAGGGGACGTGGATTCAGCAGATGATAGAGCCTTCACTAATTCCCTTAAAGTTTACTTGGCATTATAAGATTCACAATTCTCAGAATTTAAATTAATGGAAATGGTTGAATTCCTGATATTCTGGAACTGAGTTGAATAGCTCCTAGAACTCGATATTTCAGATAAATGTTCACCCAGTTTTCCAGCAACTTCATCTGGCTTGGTAACAAGGTCTCCATTGATTTTCAGGCAAGGCGTTGTCAATGGAACGTATTTGCCACTTAGTTTTCTTATCTTTTTTCCAGATTAACCTAATTGGGGTCTTAGAATTTATACAATTTACATAAAAAAGCCAGGATTCTCTTTTTACTTTCTTAAAATATTTTTTCTATTTTGCCATGGCTCGTTGGTAAATAGATTTTGTTGTTGCAGACTGACTGGATTTATAATGCCTGTAACATTTCCTGGTAATTTTCTTCAAATTACCACAGGTTTTATCCCACCATGGAACAGTAGGTCTGTGTGGTTTCCCTTTGGTCTTAGGTATTGAGTTTTCCGGACTATTAAATTTTTCAGAGGCAAAGTACTTATAAGGGTTTATATGGGACTCGAAGGAATCAAATTCCTGTGACAGATGAATAAATACCTTCTTGAAATCTGACCCAATCTGCTTCCTTTTCTTTCCATTTGACAGGATAATTCGAGGGGACATTTCTCACAAACTTCAAATAATGGGAAAGTGATCACTGTCATGTAGGATTTAATTTACAGGCCAATTAAAATCCAGATAGAGAGAAAAAGAGCAAATACTTAAGTCTATAGCAGATGAATCACCTGTATAGATATTATGATTTGTCAGAGTACCATCATTAAAACCTGTAAGATCATTATTATTAACAATGTCATCAATGATCCTACCCTCGGTGTCTAAAACAATGTCCACCCCAAAATGGATTGTGATAATTAGAATTACCAAGTAGTGAAAAAGGAGGAGGAAGTTGATTAATTAAACATTGAATGTCACCAAGGGTGAACCTACATCTTGGGGGAACGTAAAGAGAGCAGATTGTGATTTTATGGTCAAAAGTAGCTCGGATAGCAATTGCTTGAAGCTGTGTGTTCAGGGGAACAATAAAATGTTGCAATGCTTTAGTAGTAATTATTGCAACACCTCCAAAGGCACGGTCCCCGTCAGTGGGGGTTATCTTATAGATCTCATAGTTTAGACCTGGTTTGTATACCGTATCCTCTAATTTAGTTTCTTAGAGACATACAACCCCTGGGTTATGCCTACTCTGTAATACTTTACAGTTCCACTGTAAAATGTACTAGGACCTGCCAAGGGAAATTCTACTGTAATCTATGCTTTTTTATATGTATGTTACTTATTATGGGACACCATAAAAGTTTCTTTAGATTGTCTTGAGATATGTCTTATGATTATGTTTTTTATTAGCTTTCTGATACGGAGGAGAGTGGACTTCAACTACTATTTTTTTTTTTATCCAAGGAATTTCATTCCTTGGTTGTTTCAGGGCAGAAGCATCCTCGCTGTTAGCTTTACTCTTGTTACATTTTTTGTGAGGTTTGGAAATATTCATACTTTGAGTAGTTGGAGGCGAAGATGAAGAAATTCTTATTCTCTCTGGACCTCTTAGTTCGTTCTTGTTCCATTTCTTCAAGGGTTTCTTGCTGCAAAGATGGAACAGACACAGTGAAGATATCATCAATTGGAGGTGAGCCTATATAAGCAGGCACATCAACCCTAGCAGGCTGAGCACCTAGATTTGATGACTGGGTTTTAGTTTCAGGTAGTTCTTGCTTTTACAGCAGGGAGAGGTGCTACATTATTGACTTGAGTTTTTATAGAGGCTACAGAATTCAGAGCCATAGCAAAGGTTTTGTCTGACCAATTAATTTTTTGGCATAACTAATGCTTATATGTTCAGCATTAGTTTTATATACAGCTGCCTTTTCATATTTGTATTGGCTGCACTTTTTATTGGAGTGGGTATGATCCTGTTCACATTTAATACATTTTGATCGTTTCAAACAAGGACCATGTTCAAGAGCTTAGCACTTATTACAAATTTTATTGCTTTTACAGAATCTGGATGGATGGCCGAATTGAAAATAGTTATAGCACTGCAGAGGTTTTGATAAAAGTGGTTTGACTTTGACCCTTCCATTTCCACAACTGATGTAAAATGGTACATCAGAGTCTTCACACGTTAAAATTGCCATATTTGCCTTTGGAATTTTCCTTACTAATTTCTAATATTTCTCTTTCTGTCAAATCACAAAGGTCTCTATCAAATATTACTCTTCCATAACTGAAATTCATGTGTCTAATTTCTTTTATCATATCATCTTTGTCGAACTTCTTCAGTGTCAGCATATATGACTGGGTCTTTGATTTGGCATGAATGAGGACACTTCCTTCATCAAACCTTGAGATGTTACCCATCTCAATGCACCCAAACTTTTTTTGAATGTATCTGTTAAATTTGTAATAATTGTAATTTTCTTCCTTAGCAGATACTACCAATCATAATGGAGGTTTGGAGAATTCCATATCCACGATTAAGTTCATGTCATAGCTTGTCATCTGTGCCAAACCATCATCAAAGGGCCCAAGGGTACAAGAATCCTTAAGGTTACTAGTCATAAAGCATGGGATAAAAACAAATTGAAAAATTAAACCTGAAAATATTAAAAATATATCATCAGCCTTTCATGAAGTTTATTCTTCCACCAATCGCACAAGTGAGAAGCAACTCCCAATGGTCCGCGTCCCTACCTTAACCCACAGGCGATGGCACAGCATGACTAGAATGGCCCAAATATAAGCCAAACCCGCTTGATAGGACTAAGAGTATGACAAAAATACAATCGTCCCCACCCTAATCATGTTATGGGCAAACTGGAAAGAATGTCGAGAATCCTATACCCAGAGCCAAATTCCCCTGAAATCCGTGGTCCAGTCCTGCAGAATAGTTCTGCCTTTGAGCTATCAATCTGATATCTCTCAGGTCCGAACATTATCAGGTGGTTGATGATTACACCACTATTTAGCTTCGGATATAAACCCAGTCCTAGCTATTATATCTTTTCCTATTATGTCAGGTCCAATAAAATTGTGGGAAATTCCACAAAAATTTGTCCAAAACAAATATAGTATAATAATATATCAGACTATTGGACTCAAACCGGGAACAAATTCCAGGGGTTCGAGAGCCCCCTCACCACGTCAAGGAGGTCTCACTTCGAGGGGGATTTGATTTTCATAATCATTTCATCACTTTTAATGTCCAAGCAGGTCAGCATATATGCTTGAGTTGTGGACTTGGCATGAATAAGAACGGTGTACTTCCCAAACCGAGAAATATCACCGCCCTTTATTCTTCCCACTTTTTTCTGAAGAAACCTGCAAAATTTGTGGTAGCTATATTTTCATCCTTGGTTGAAGCTACCAGCCACATAGACGGATTATGAGTTGTTACCTCTGCAATCTCCTTTCTCTTTGGTTTATCTTGAGCCCTTTTAGATGGCAAATAAATGTCCAAGTCTTTGGGGACTTTGTCTGTTAAGGTTCCTCGTACTGTAGCTTGAACGATTTGCATGGCACTTCTCATTCTACTAGCCTTAAGAACCTCATCATGGCTACTAAAGGTAACCCAAGCTTCCCATTTAGATTCACTATAAATAAAGCTCATCCTAATTTCTGCAATAGTTCTAAATTATTTCAAAGCTGTCATGATCATTTCATAATCACAACTGACTGGGAAGTCTTCGATATGTATGTGTCCTTGATTGAAGTAGTCATCAATTAAACATGGATTGAGGGGTCCAGGGGAGGGGAAGTCAGGAGGGGGATCAGATTCGTTATTACTGCTTTTCCTCAATTCATTTTTGGAGAATTCATCAACATTTGGAGAATTTGAATCTCCATGGTGGGTGCAGAAGTCGCCATCTGTGCCAGAAGAGCACCATCATAGGGCCCATGGGTGCTCAAATCCTTACAATTGCTAGACATAAAGATTTGAGAGGGGAGGAAAAAAATAAGTAAATAAGCCTGAAAGCCTTAAAAATACGTCATCAGCCTTTCATGGAGTTTATTCTTCCACCAATGGCAAAAGTGAGAAACCAACTGCCAAATGTCTGCACCCCTACCCTACCCCACAGGCAATGGCACAACATGATTAGAGTGGCCTAAGTGTAAGCCTAACCCACTTGATTGGACTGAGAGTATTACAAGAATACAATCACCCCCACCCTAATCACTTTATGGGCAAACCGGATAGAATGTACAGAGTCCTATACCCAGAACCATACCACCCCAGGAATCCGTGGCCCAGTCCTGCAGAATAGTTCCCCCTGAAAAGTTCTCAGGTCCTAACATTATCGGACAGTCGATTGTCCCACCAGTTCCCACTATTTAGCTTCAGATATAAACCCATTTCCAGCTATTATATCTTTTTTTATTTGTCAGGTCCAAGTAGTTTTTAAAAAAATGAAAATTACTTGATATTACTCCAAATAAATACATAAAAATATATGAGACTCTTCGACTCAAATTGGGGAAATATCGAGGGGGATAGGTATCTAGAGTGTTTGTGTGTGTGAAGAGGAGAGAGAGAGAGAGAGAGAGTAAGCCTACAATGTTATTGAAAGATATATCCGTTCGTTATTGACACTGTTACCCATCCTTATGGGACTTTTTTTTTTCTTTTTCTTATTTTTATCTGGAGCGTGTTGTCGAATAAAAGGATATCCTATCTGGCATTAAGATGGTGACGGAGCTTAATTAATATGTATTTTCTTTTATGTAATTTCTATACTATAAGATTAGGTACTTGAACGCATTGTATCCAAATACCTACGTATTGACTCGTGTTCCCTTTGTCACCATTACTTATTCAAGCTAATTGCTCTTCTAATCGAAAATAGGAACTGTTATTCTAATTTCAACGAAATAACAAGATAGGGCATATCAACTGAATTAATGACGTATTTCACTCCTCCAGAAGGGAAAAAGACAAATCTGTCTATCGGAGTTCACTAAAATCACGAGGATTTATTTCTCTGAACAGAAAACAATTATATTGACGAACGAAGACGCTAAGTTAGATTAGGCACTGCCAAGACATTACTGAATCTGTGACATTAACGGAAAAAGGGGTTGAACTCTAGGGAATGAATATTTTTTAAGCTGATGACAATGAGAGAGAGAGAGAGAGAGAGAGAGAGAGAGAGAGAGAGAGAGAGATATATATAACTTATTTTCGCTTTCTTTTCCATCGTCCTCACATTACACATGACTTTTAACAGCAAGACTTATAGGTTTCCTCTTTCCCTTAAGGAACTCCCTTTGATCTCTGCCTGTCTGTGGCTCTCTTTTATTACGTTCATTTCTCTCTCTCTCTCTCTCTCTCTCTCTCTCTCTCTCTCTCTCTCTCTCTCTCTCTCTGTTAGCAATGATTACTACACAGCTTTAGGTCCACGGAAGCAAGCACTCTAATGACGTAAATTTAAAATTAGGCTTTTCTCTCTCTCTCTCTCTCTCTCTCTCTCTCTCTCTCTCTCTCTCTCTCTCTCTCATGAGGCGCATTTTCAATTTTCTCTAATTAATAATTTTTAATAGGATCTTGTTTGGAAACTTTCAACTTTGTATACCAAGAAATTAAGGATGCATTTTAGTTTTGTGCTGGTAATGGTCAAATATTGATATATCTGAAATTGACAGAAAGAATTGACATAAACTTAACATTCTTCTCAGGGATCTAAAAAAAATCTAACTGAAAATGGTTTAAATGTCAAATATAACTGATTTAAAATATAAGTGATTAATCAAAATTCTCATCCACTCGTATCATTTTTGCTCGAATACTTAAAATGAACTAAATTAATGTACTTCTCAGAGAAAAACACCCGAGCTTAATCTGATATGACAACCTGACAAATTTATTAGTTAGCTGTAATTTAGTTAGGTCTTTTACGCTGTTACCGAACAAATAACGCATCCGCTTAAGAAAAACATACCGGACATATGTTTACATTTGACTTCAAGAATTAAATAAAACATAAACAAGTAAAAATGGTTACGGTACTTCCAACTGCCACATGATAATAATATAAAATATAAATGGTCTAGTACATAGATCGTCTAACAGAAAAGGTTAACAGTCTAATCAGGCTAAATAGGTAATTAAGTGAATCCTTTAACTGTCTAATGAGGCTTAATTGGTAATTACGTGAAACCTAAGTCAATACATTACATATTTCGTCCTGATTTTTCATATGGAGAAAGAGCTGGTCTCTCTTGAATAAACCTATGCTGCCATTAAAGTTATTGTTTTCACTATGTGCCGTTTGTATTAGATTTCTCTCTAAAATGATTGTTTCTGAACAAGATTTTTGCTTGAGGCCACTGAATTGAATAAAAAAACTTTCTCTGGCATGTTTGCTGATGGCACTGTTTCTGTGATCAGTAGCGATACTATTCTTATGCTGTGCAATCCGTTTCTCAATAGTTTTTGCTACTTGTCCAATATGAAATTTATTGCAACCACAAGGACTTTTGTATACTACCCTGTTGTCGTATACAGGGCTGTTTCTCATCAAGTTCCGCCAATGGTATTGCGATATGAAAATAAAAGACACATTAATAATGTAAGTGGGTGGATAATATGATCGACGGTTGGCATATATGGCAAGCACAATATATTGGTATTAAAATTCCTATTTCCACTAGTGGAATAAACAGATTTTTTGGGTAGCAAGAAACACTCATCTATATCATGTAGAGTAAAATTTTGCTCGCCATCAAAGAATTCAGGGCTGGCTAGATGAAGAGCTCTTAAAAACATAGACTGCTTTACTTGCATTGATAATCAGCTTATTATTGTTATCTTTTCGATGTACTTTAAACTTTGAAGTATTGTTGTTTCTAACGACTTTAACATCCAAGAAAGCTATATTCTTATTTTCTTCCTTCTCAAAAGTAAATTGGATGGAAGGTACTAACCCATTCAAATGTGTTAATGTAACGTCTATTTCCAAGTGAGTTTTCCAAATACTAAATATGTCGTCAACATAGGGAACCAAAGTATATGGTCGGGTAACATGGAATTAGCCAGCCTACTCTCATAAAATTCCATGTAAATGTTAGAAAGAACAGGTGAAAGGCAGATCCCCATCTCCATACCAACTTTCTGTCTGAAATATTTACCATTGAAAACAAAGCAAGTATCTACCACACAAGTCTAATTGACTGTACAATGACACTAACTGGTAAAGTAAAAACATATTTATCCTGGTTCATACTTCAAAAAATCCAGAACATCATTAACAGGTACATAAGTGAACAAGCTAGTTACATCGAAAAGAACCAAATTTCATCGTCAACTAGCTTACATTCTTAAAGTTTTTAACAATCCACGGAATTTATGATATGTGACTTGGAAATTGTGCCAACTAACGGCTGAAACAATGAGACAAAGAATCTAGTCAAAGCGTATATGACACTACCAACTGTACTGATTATAGGTTTCATACGATAATTGGGTTTATGGGTCTTTACATTACCATACAAATAGGGTAGACTTGCATTGTATGAATGAAATCTGCTAATCATATCCTGATTTTTTCCAGAAATATCTTTGTCTTTGAAATTCCCTATTAATTATCTCTAATGGGTTAGGTATCAAAGGTTCATATGTACTGGCATCACTTAACATATCATTCACCTTATTTTAATACATTTCTTTATCAAGAATGACAATAACAAATGCTTTGTCGGCTTTGGTGAGTTACAAATTATCCTCACCAGTTACAGATTTCAGAGCTACATTGAATCTCTTAGGAAAATAATTAAAATTGGTTTGCTTGAAGTAAGCCCCATATATTATGCCTCTGGCTATGCTCAAAAGATTATTTTCATTGGAATCATATTCTACTAATTTTTCATTCTGCACAAAGCTTTTGAAGATACTATTTATACCGTCGGCCTTCTTTGTAGGGTTATCAAACTTTATACCCAAACTCTTTGCTGTCTTCTCATTTCCTGATAGCTGTCAGGACGATGGGTTGCAGAAATTAGATTCTATTTTAAAGTATCTTAGTGATGAACTAATACATCATGAATTACCTCTACCTGTAAGTCATATCATGAATTGCCACTACCTGTAAGTCATACTATTTCAATAAGTTGTGCATTTGTGATTGTAAGTTTGTATTTAATGGTGAATTTCACCAACAAATATTTGGTATGGCAATGGGCAACCCTCTATCACCACTCCTCTCAGAATTATAAATGGAATTCTTTAAAAACAATGTTTAACTAATGTCAGTTATGCTGCTTTAAAGTGGTTATATATATATATATAGATATATATATATATATTATATATATAATATATATATATTATATATATATATCTATAAATATATACATATATATATATATATATATTCATATATATATATACATATATAGATATATCTATATATATATATACATATATATATCTATAGATATATAGTATATAGTATATATATATATCATATATATATATATAACATATATATATATACCATATATAACATATATTTATAGAATATATATATATATATATATATATATAAATATATATATATATATATAAATATATATATATAATATATACAGATACATACATATATATATATATATATATATGTGTGTGTGTGTGTGTGTGTGTGTACTATATATATATATATATATATATATATATATATATATATATATATATTGATGATATTATATCTGTTTTGCCAGCTGGTATTGATGTAAATTATTTACTCCCTAATTTGAATAACCAGGTATCATTCATAAGTTTACTTTAGAATTAGAAAAGGACCATTGCCTCCCTTTCTTAAATCTTTTAATTTATAGGGTACCATTTCATTGCAAATTCAGTATTTATAGGAAACCAACCAACAACTAAGTTTGGTACATTTCTATTCAGGTTATCACCTTGATAACAAAACATCAATTTTCTCCTCTGTTTCTACAAGCATTGTGCATTGTCAGTCCCCAGCATTTGGATCAGGAAATCGAATACATGGGGAAAATAGAGATAGATTTATGTTATCCTTCACACATACACGTACTAGATATTTGTTATAATAAAGCCCACAAAAAGTTTTATAGTGAAAGTAACATGGAGAATGAAACTCCTAAGAACATTCTTAGCTTGCATTATTTTAATGGTTTTGAAAGCATAAAATCATTGTTAAAATCTTTTAATGTCAACAATATATAAAATTCCATTTTTAGACTGCCCCTCTTTTTATATCGGCCAATCTAGAAAGGATTTAGAAGTACAAATTAAATGGCATAAGTATCCTGTCAAAACTGGGCAAACGTCCAATGTTATATTCATAAATTAAGTGAAATCTCTTAAAGGAGAAATTAGACTGAAAGTTCAGTGATTGCCAGATCGAAAGATTTTTCTTCACGAAATCTTTTTCAATCCACTATAATACAGCTTACTTCCAGTTGTAATTTTAATGTTAGCCCTGGCATGTATTATTTCGACCCCTGTTTTAGTGAAATTTAAAAATGACTTAAAATATATAATAATCATCGACTTAAATACATATTAGTTTACCTATATACCTATATATATATATATTATATATATATATATATATATATATATATATATATATATATATATATATATATATTATATATATATATATATATATATATATATATCTATATATATTATATATATATATTATTATATATATATAGATAAATATATAAAATATAATATATATATATATACTATATATATATATATATATATATATATATATACTACGTATTCATATGTTTAATATTTTTGCATAAATGTTCACCTTGCAAAATTTTATATTGTTTATCAAATGAGGAGTTATCGAGTTGTACATTTATAACATTTTTGGTGGTCAGTCACTTTCTTTGTATAATATTTTAATTGTCTTGTTCCAGCTTCTGGGCTGCTGGGCCTAATCTTTTGTAAAACCTCTTAACCCTGTTTTGGTAGGTCTATAATTCTTCAGATGTATTGGATTAAAGGTAAATATTTCCAGTGTTAACTTATTTTTAATTTCTTCAGTCTGCTTGTAAAGAAGTCTGCTAGACAAGAAGTTGAAAAGCCTTGCAAATCCCATAATTTCTCTTTCCTTCGTGGAATGTGTCTTTATTTATACACATATATATACATACATGTATCTGTATATATATATATATATATATATATATATATATATAGTATATACTATATATATATATATATATGTATATCTATATATATTTGTATATTTGTACATTATATATATACATATGTGAATAAATGTATGTATATATGTGCGTGGCTAGGTGAGGTTTAACATTTACTCTAAAATTAACTGACATCTGACAATGACTAGGTGCCACACAAGAAACAAAGAGAAAAGGGAAGAAAAGGGTATTTAAATTGATGGATTTAAGGGAAATGCAATGTTACATTTAACTAAGATTATTATGATTTAACTCAGAAGAATTTTACACAAGAGCTAAAGGCACTAGCTCCTTGGCACTGAGGTTACGTTAATTAACAAATCGAATAGTGCCATTATGAAAACCCAGAAAATGAGAATCCACTTTATGAAAAACCCAGAATTTAAATTAATCAACTACTTGTTCACCTATCACTAATCGTAAAATAATTGTTAACAGCAGCTCTTCATTCTTCCACCCTGGGACTTGGATACGGTTGGCAGCATGGATCACTTTGGCACCGTGGAACATGAGTGAGGTACACAATGTCTGGCGTTCGCCTAATTCTGCAAATTAAGGATGTACTGTAATTCTCTATCTAGAACACGTTTTATGTAATTGGGATTTGCACATAGCAAAGAATGTAATTACTATCACGAGAATGTAAACACTGTCACGAGAATAGCAAGATAAATTAACACTTCTAGGATGCAAGTCACAAATACTTCTTCACTTCACTTATTCTCAGAAGGAGATGCAAAGGGGAGTTTGAGTTATATATATGAGAGAGCAGGCAGTACTTAAGGAAGGAAAAGAATTGTGAGTCGAACAGATTCCAAAACCAAACGTACCTTTTCTTTAAAAATTGGAGTCTAGCGTAGAGCCGAGCGCGGGGTAATGAGCTTGGGGGGGGAGTCTCGATCCCGCACAGTGATAAGGAGGTCTGTGCCGCCGGGAAATCACCCCAGTGTGATCAGGACTAAGTCTGCTTTGGGAACGACTCAGACTTCCTTCTCCAACCATCTTCCTTCTCTGCTTTCTTTGTCTCTTGTTTTGTCCCATCTTGGTGCCGGCTTTCTTGGGTTGTTGACGGCTGCCTGGAAATGAAATCTGAGCGACAGCACCAGATGTGGAAAAAAAGATGACAATGGGGGTCCATTTAGCTGTAGAGAGGGCGGAGTTTTTTGGGGGGAGGAGCGAAGTAGGCAAATCTACTGTATCGAATTTTTAATAACTAAGGGAGTTGTAAGCATGGCTTCCATACGCCATTTTGGGTGGTCTTTCTTTTAAAGGAAGTGAAAAAATATTGTACTTATATTTCTGTAAGATTTTCTTAAACTGAGGGCTTCATCGTGCATCTCATGTATGTATGTTATAATACATAACATATATATATATATATATATATATATATATATATATATAATATATATATATATATATGTATATACTATCATATATATATATATATATTATCTATATATATATACATATATATATATATATATATATATATATATATATATATATAATCTCATCCGGGAAGGGAAGTCAAGGTCAAAATTGACCTACCACACAATGAATGAGCCACCACTTGTGTAGAAATCTTTCGTAGTAACTGGCTAAACTGAAGCATAACACACAGAGCTCATCAACAGCATAAGGAGCCCTGAGCCATTCACCTCCATCTCCCAAACAGTCCTCGACTACTGGATGTTCAAGACCCCTTTTTTTAATATTGCTATTTTAAACCATCAATCCAATCATTTCTAGGTCCTCTTCATGTTCTCCCAGTATTTTTTAAATGTACATTCTTAAAACGAACCTATCATCTTCCATTCTCACCACAAAACCGAACCATCAAAAGATAATTTGATCCACCCTCTTACTGCTGCTAAACTTTGAACCACTTTTCCGCATATCCCCACAACTCTCACCTATTTGGTTCTTCGCTGAAACCTTACCCAAACAATTCGTCTTCAAAGTGCCCAACTATTTTTCTTTCCACTTAAGGAGAGATTACGTAAGATGAATGCACGAGGGAAGAGGATCTGTCATTTATAGCGAATGCGTAACGTATAATGCTAATGGGCGCAAGTGGGAGTATATCTTATGGGGTGATGGATGCTCGTAGTTCACCGTTTTAGCAACCAAGAGTTCCTACCTGTTTTTTCTCTGTCCCTTTTCATGTACGGGACTGAAGTCGAGTTATGGAGAGAGAATCGGGTATACAGAGAGAGAGAGAAAGAGAGAGAGAAGAGAGAGGAGAGAGAGAGAGAGAGAGAGAGAGAGAGCGTCTCCCTCACGATGTTTGTTAATCCTGAACATGTATCACGGGAGTTCTAAGATAATGGCCTTTCCTAAACAACAGAAATCATCAGTGGATGGCAATGCCATTATCATTATGCATAAACGTAGATAATCCTTTGAGTAATGAGCCTCTTAAGTCAAGAACTATAAGAAGAGGTGGGTGATGATTTAAAGGCTCCTGAACATATTCTAAGGCCCTCAATATGAACTTGGTCTAACATTTTCAGTAATGCATTTGAAATCGAGCCATATATTTCGCTTCTGCAGTCAATGATAGACAGAACTGTTGCTTTATATAGTAATGTAAGGGTTTGTTTATCAGCTCCCCAAGTAGTGTTTGATAATTTTCTAATTAGGTTCAATGCTCTTTTACATTTTGATTTCACATATGTTATGTGGGCGTTCCAGTTCAAGTGAGTATCAAATACTAATCCTAAAAGTTTTGCAGTTTGGCCAATTTGTATACTTTGACTTCTAATTTTCTAATCTATTTCTTCGCCTTTCTTCCATCTTTTATTTTCCCATAATATGACTGCTTGAGTTTTATGTATGGACAATCTAAATCCTACAAATGAGGTCCATTCATTTATCTTTATTTTAGATTTGTTAATGATTCACTCTGCATGTTTGATGCGAGATGCTGAATAATATATGGCAAAATCATCCATATAAAGGTAGCTTTTAATTCCGGTGGGTAGATTTTTATTAATTTCATTCATTGCTAAAGTAACCAGGGTGCCACTAAGGACAGTTCCTTATGGAACACAATTTTCAAGTGGGAATGTTCTGGACAAAGCATCATCAATTCTCACCTAAAACTTCGATTTGCCAGTAAACTTTGGATGAATATAGGTAAATGTCCACGGACATTATTGTTCTGTAAAGTTTTTAATATAGAATACCTCCATGTAGTATCATAAGCCTTTTCAATGTGAAAAAAAACCATTACAGTTATTTGTTTTCGTTCAGATCCTCTACGGATATGGTCTTCTAGGATACAGAGAGAATCTAATGTAGACCTGTTACACTGTGACCTGAATTGAGTGGAAATTAAAATTTTGTTTTCTCGAATGTGCCATGTTAGTCGAGCATTTACCATCTTTCAAGTAATTTGCATAAGCAACTTGTTAGAGATATTGGTCGGTAATTATTTACATTACTTAGTTCCTTTCCAGGTTTGGGGATAGGAATTATTATAGCTTTACGCCATTCATCAGGATTGGTTGGTTGGTTTTATAAAGTTTAGGTGTAACACCAAGCACTGGGGTAGCAAAGGCCATTCATCGCTTTCTGTATAACTTTATGAAATTATAAGACTTGTTATATCAAATAAAGCAGGTTTATTTCTTTGAGATAATTTACTATATATTGGTATATTATAAATGTTGTTGGATCTTCGTTTTCTTTCGAATTTATGGCATTCATTCAGCAGATGACGGACTGTGACCAGAGTACGACAATGGTCACAGTAAGGGGCCTGTCTTTCCTCGCCTTGCAACATCAAGTATGTGTGTGTTAAGTATGTATGTCCTATTTTAATCTTGTTAATATGACACCTTCTCTTCTTTGACATTGTTGTCTATTCCAAGATTTTACAGATGATTTAATAGGTTTTAGTTTATTATTTAATTCTAGCCATTTTGATTGACAGTATTCATTTATTGTAGTTTTAACGTCAATGTAAGGTATTTGTGTTTTTTTGATAGACTCCTTTTTTACTGCCTTTTTGGCTTCGTTATCCACCTCTTCATTACCCTTTATGCCCACATGGGAAGGGACCCAACATAGTTTTATATTTATAGATTTTCGTTTTACTATTATATCTATCCACTCCCTTATTTCTTCAATTACGGAATGTGAAATTGTGTATTGTTTAGCGCTTCTAAAGCACTGTAAGAATCTGTGTATATTACAAAGGTATCGTTTGCATTTCCCACCATATAGGTATGTTTTATAGCCTCTAATATAGCATTTATCTCTGCAGTGAATATCGAGCATATCTTTGAAATTTTTTCCCTTATTTTTATATTTTTTGTTACTAAAGCATAGCCTACACCCTCCTTCGACATGGAACTATCTGTATAAATACTAATGTCCCGTTTATGTTTTTCCTGGTGTGACATTAATTCACTTCTTAATTGTGCATCTGTTACCTTCTTATTAAATGATATATCACAGATTTCTATTTTAACATGGTCTCCTCGGAGGTATTTTAGTAGTTATTTTTTATATGCTACTTGTTCCTAATTTTAGATGTTCTATATCAGGTTTTAATCAACCTATTCTGCAATGGTTTAGAGGCTTCTTGGTTTATTGTCATAATTATTTGTTTTGTTTTCCATATATTTAGTGTTTGAATTATCATTAAGGTTATCTATTTTAGCTATATATTTTAATCCTATTTCTTTTCTTCGTACTTTCAGGGGATCTATTCTTCCTTCTACATACAGACTTTCCACGGGGGAAGTTCTGTAGGCTCCAGTGCATAGTCTAATACCCATGTTATGAATGACATCCAGTTTTGTTAATAGGGTTTTAGAAGCACTACCATATACTTGACACGCATAATCAAGTTTACTTAGACAAATAGCCTTGTATACTTTAATCAGAGAGGTTCTATCAGCACCCAAGTCATTATGTGCAATTACTTTTATTATATTTAAGGATTTTCTCACTTTCATCGCTAGTTGTTCTATATGTTCTTTAAATGTAAGCTTTTTGTCAAATATTACACCGAGGAATTTTATCTGATCATCAGATTCAATTGTATCATTATCTATGAATAAAGTAGTAATTAGTTCCTGTTTTCTTGATCTTGTAAATCTGACTGCTTTTGTTTTTTGCGGTGAAAATTTAAAACCCTTGTTATCGGCCCATTTTTTTTACCCTATTTATGGCTGCTTGCAATCTGTTGGTTATGTCCAGCGCTTTTTCACCACTACTATATATGACGAAGTCATCTACAAAAAGGGATCCGTGGGCTCCTGGTGGGATCATTTCAATTATCTCATTTATTGCTATAGCAAACAATGCCTCGCTTAGTACACTACCTTGAGGTATTCCTTCCTCCTGGATAAATGATGCAGAGATTTCTGCCCCCACTTTGACTTTTATATATCTTTCTCATAGGAATTCCCTAATATATTCATATAGATTCCCTCCTATTCCCCATTCTATCATTTTTTTTTTAAATCCCTCCCCTCCAGTTGGTCTCATATGCTTAGTCTAAATAAAAAAATACTCCTAATGTTTGTTTTTTGCCAACCATTGCATTTTGTATCTCTCTTGTAATCATTAAGAAGGGATCTATGGTACTTTTATTTTTCCTGAATCCAAACTGTCTGGTTGACAATAGTTGTTTGTTTTCTGATACCCATATTAATCTGTTATTCACCATTTTTTTTTTAAATATCTTACTTAGATAACAAGTAAGGTCTATTGGCCTATAGCTGCTTGGTGACTCTGGGTCCTTCCCTGGTTGTAAGCCTGGTTTGATTAAAGATTCTTTCCAGGTTTTAGGCATGCTGTGAGAATGCCATAATTCATTTAAAATTTCTAATAAAAAGGTTTTCCTTTCATCTGGTAAATTTTTTAGCATTTCATATCAAACATTGTCTTCCCTTGGAGCTGTTGGATTGCAAGTTTCAGGACATTTTCCGGTTCTTCCATGGTGAAAGGAAGATTATAGATTTCCTGATTATGAGATTTTATTGGTATTGGGACATAATTTTTTATTTCTAATTAGAATTTCTTTGTATAATTTGAGATACTCGATGTTTTGGCGAAACATTTACCCTATTCATTTGCTACTAGTTTGGGGTTTGAAATATAGTTGTTTTCTACTTTTAATATAGGTAATGGTTCTGGCCGATATCTACCCTGTAGTTTTTTTATTTTTTTCCAAATTTCTGTCTTGAGTTTTGGAATTTATACTATTAATATATTTTTCCATGAATTTCTTTTGGCTATTTTGAATATTCTTTTCTGCTTTGCTTTTGCTCTCAAATATACAATTCTATTGGCATCACATTTATTTCTCAGATGTCTTCTAAAGCATGTTCTCGTTATCTTCCTTGCTGCTTTACATTCCTCTTTCCACCAGGGTACCAGTGGTCTAGTCGGATTGCCTGAAGTAACTGGAATAATTTCATTTGCTTTATCATCTATTGTTTTACTAGATGTTCATAAGCATCTATGTGGTTTGTAAAGTCTAATAATTTTTTGTTAATTACTGTTTTCTCTTTATATAAATTCAAATTTGCTTCCTCAATTATCCTCTTCGGTATATATGTTGTATTAGTATTATTTTTTAACTCAATTTATATTGGCTATATGGTCACTCCCAAATAAATTATTATTTACTTTCCAACTGAAATCTGTAGCATTTTCTGGGGAACATCAAGTGATGTCTATTGCAGATGTGGTATTATAATAAACATCAAATCTTGTTTGAAAACCATCATTTAAAATAAAAAAATTTTGTTATCTATAAAATCTAGGAGAATAGTTCCTCTCCTGTTAGATGATGTACTTCCCCACATGGGATGTTTGGCGTTAAAGTCACCTACTAATAAGTAAGGTTTTGGTAATTGTTCTATTAGACTTTCTAAATCTTCAACTTGTAATGGTCTATTTATAGAAAGAGCACCTTTACTGGCCTGGGGACCAATTTTTATAGTTCATGTTTTTTTAACTTTAAGATGAATTCCGTGTCAACTCTCCTCCATAGAGCCATTAATCTGACATCAAGCTGGTCTACCTTTCATACTGAAGTGACTTTCCTTGCTGATTACTTTAAGGATAATTATTTCCCTCCAGCAATTTTTCATAGATCCCTTAATAGGCTACTTAATCTGAAATTCAATCCACCTGTGTCCCCAAGCTCCGTATGTTTGCTAGATTTCCCTTTCTCCATAATAATAAATTTAGGAAAAAATGCATCACCCTATTCAATGAGCAATTGCCTGCCCTTAATTTGAAACTAATTCCCATAAACCCCCGAACAATCGGCTCACTCTTCCAAGTCAAGGATAAGATCAGCCCCTGTTTGCCTCCGGTGTCGTTTATAAGTATAATTGTCCCAGGTGTGATCTCGGCACTTACATCGGTTGCCACCAGGAGGCTGCTAAAAGTCCGAATTTCCTCTCATCAAGGAATTAGCCATAGAACGGGTTGTCGACTATCAAATCCAGAACAATCTAACATAAGAAATCACAGTAAAAGTTGCAAAACACACATAGATGCCAGTCATTTTAATATTGTAGGAAGAACCCGACATATAGACGAACTAACCACCCTTGAATCAATAATAATCAAGCTAACTGTACCTTCTCTTAACCACCAATCGTCTTCCACCCAACTGTTTATTGCCTAATTACCTGTTGTTTTGTTTACACTCCCTTCCATAACAATTTTTCGTGTCAGTTCTCCTTCCGCTACCGCTGTGGGTAGGCGTCTTGTTCGTTCTATTATTGATTATTATTATCATATATTTTGTTTTTCTATTATTATTATTATTATTATTATTTTTAACTAATTGTTTCTCTGTATTCGCTCCTAGCCCTTTCACTGTTATTCTGTGTTTCTGTTTTTACTCTGTTTTTATTCTTAATTTATTAAAAGGTTTTTAATTTTGGTGTTGGTAAACATTGTGTGTATCTTTTTACTTATACGCAATTGATGTGTAATCGTTTCAGCCTGGAAAATGTATCAAGCTGATACGAAACGTCGGCGCAAATAAATGGATGAAAGACAGAACGCGTCTCCCTACTCCAATATATGTATATATATATATATATATATATATATATATATATATATATATATATATATATATATATATATATATTGAGGCATATATTGGTTATTTTTTCCAGGAATACTTGAACTGCACATGCCTGTATTATCGAGTTAATCCTAACAGGTTGGCATTTGATTGAAGAGTGCGTTATGATTGCAGTTCCTCCTTTGCTGTTGTCATATAAAATTTCTGTTGATTTCCACACTTTATAATTTATGCCAGCATTAAGAACCTTATTACCTATTTTAGTTTCATGTAAGCAAATGATATTTGCATTACATTCTCTAATTAATGATTAAGTTTTCATTATTTGATATGTATCCTCTAATATTCCACTGTAAAATACACATTTTAAGAAGGTTTTGGATATTGTTTTAATATCTTTATTTATTTTCCTGTACTTTGTATTTTATTGAAGTTGTATAATTTTGCTGTACGTTGTTCTTCTTTTGGTGGGTGATGTATTTCTGCTGTTGTTTTCTTTATTGGCTGAAGAGTCTCTGATGTTCTTTTTATTAGAGGTGCATTTAAATGGCTTTTAATCTTGGGTTCGATTTCAATACTTTCTTCCTTTTTATCTGATATTTTAACTTTCTCTTATATTTGGGTTTCTCATTTTTCATCTCTTGTTTGCAAGCAATTTTCGTTGACTTTGTCTTGTCGATATTCATTTTTTTTTCCATATAGATTTTTGGTCTTACTGATTATATTTGTGTTTTGGATTCGGGTGGGGTTGTTTCAAGTAATCTTTTTTTGCCTTTTGACTTAGCTTGTCCTCCAAATTCATCGTGTCTTCGTGCATTTCTGATGTTGGTAATATATTTAAACTTTTGTTACTTATATGTTCTCTAGCTTCTGAGCTTGAATTTTGGTCCATTATATTATGAATATTTTCTGTTTGATTTACACTGTATAATTTTGTAGGTCTTTATCTACTACCTGTTTATATGTGTTTTTCCTTGCTGGATCTTGTAAACCTCTTACTTCTAGTTCTATTCTAGCTTTTCTTATTGACATTCCACTTCTTTCTTGTAAGATTTTTAGTGCAGTGTTGTATAAGTAATATGCACATTCTTTTGACCTTGAGTGGTGATTCTGACCATAATTTATCCCATTTTGTTATGTGGTTGTATGATCTTGGAGCTTCTCTACAATTTTTACTTGAATGGCCATATCTACTACATGATTTGCATTGTAGTGGTTTAGGGTTATATAGTCTCAACTCTCTCGTCTGCCCTAATACTTTAATTGTTAAAGGGAGTTCGTTTCCTTAAAAGTTTAGTTTAGCTACATGTATATTTATCTTTTAATTTTTTCAACTTGGGATATCATAGATGTCACATTCTTCAATGTTTTTGTATCTTTTCTTAAGCGAGTCCATCAAAATTTCTGTCTATTAATTCGTCATCATTATTTGGTAGGATTATAGTCCCATATATACTATTAAGTTTATTATGTCTAGTGACTTTTATTTTTGTGTTATCTATATTCGTAATTTGTAAGTAATTTTCTGATTGAGCTTAATAGTGTTTTCCACTAACCAGGGGCAGATTTATTGCTGTTCAAGAGAGCATATTCCAACTCTTCCATATTAAATTTTCTCTTATAATATATATCTTTTTGTGTTTCAAAATTTATTGTTATTAGTTCTACATTATTTATCCTTGTGCGGAAGTGTTAATCTAAATTTTTATCGCTACTTACATTTCCTAAGTTTTCTCCTGTTTTATTACTTATTTCTTTTGGATCAAGTATTCTTTTTACATCTTTCAATATAGCATGTCTAGGTGGCTTAACATGGGTACATTTTATTTTCCTGAATTTTTCCCATATTTTTTGTATGGGAGTATTATTAGAGAGAGCTGATATGTTTTTTCTCCATGAGATGATTCTTCCTTGCATTACTTCCTTTTAAAATTTTGTAGATATATTGTTGTATATAGGTTTTAATGTATCCATTGCTAGTAATAATATAGTCATTTTTTGTAAAGTTCCTTCCAATATTGGTAATGTTTTATTTATTTTACTAAAATTTCTATTGAGATTATCTAGTCGTCTCCCTTTTGAGTGTTTCATATTAATTAACTCTGTTGGTTTATCAGACCACCATGGGACTTTGTGTGTTTTTGGATGGGGCTTTGACTTTGGTATTGTTTGATCAGCAGCCGTTTTAATGAAATCAGCAAGAATTTTGTTAGTTTATTATGGTCTTTTAAATATTCAAATGGTTGGATATTTCTGTTGTGCATTTCATATTTCTCCCAATCTGCTTTATAAATGTTATAATGAGGAACATGTCTTACAGGATTATTATGTAATAAGGAAATTAATATTGGGAAATAATCACTGGTGTGCAAGTCATCAACTATATTCTAATCTCTTCTGTCAACTATACTTGTTGTACATAGAGTTAAGTCTACTGAAGAAAATGTTCCATGTGTTTTCGAAAAATATGTGCTAATTTCGTCATTTATATAGAATAAGTCGCTTGATTCTATGAACTCTTCAATTTTACTCCCTGCTCTATTTGAGATTGCACAGTTACAGTCCCATATCGGGTTGTGAGCATTAAAATAATCTACTATTAATGCATGTTCTCTGGCATTACCAAACAAATCCCTAAGTTTATCTATGTCATAATTTTTGTTAGGTTGGTTGTATATGTTATAAATGATAAAATTATAGTTTTTTATTCGTATTTTGATACTTGATATTTGCAAGTCAGCTAAGTTTACAGGTACTCTGTCATAACATACTTTATTATGTAGTACATATAAAGCAGTAGCTAAATTTCCTTCTTCTCTAGATGTAGATACTAAGTTGTATTTACCGATTGTTGATATTGTTTTATTGACATGTTGTAAACATAATATTATTGGTTCGTATTCTTTCAGTAAGCGTTGTAATTCTCCCAAATGTAATCTGGTCTGGAGACCATTTATGCTCCACTGTATTATACCATTATTGAAAGTATGATGTTAAGATTGTTCGAGCATTACTTTCTTGTTGTGGATTATCCATTTGTATTTTTTTTTATTTACGACATTTATTTGTTTTTTCTTATATGGCATTAGGTGTCCAATGCGCATACAGCCATTTTGGTGAGTCTCTAGACTATTGGTTTCTTTACTTCTATATTTTATGAAATTTTATATAGTGTTTGATAAACTGTCTTTTATTATGTTTCTGTTTTTGTTGCATAATTCGATGAAACATTCATTACATCCACATATGCTTTTATGTGTCCTCCTTTTTTCATTTACTCTTAGTGCACCAACTACTGGTGATAGAGTAATCTCTTCTGCCATCACAGAATCATTTTTGTCTAGGGTGCTCTGCTCTATTATTTCTTTATTGTTCTGGGTATTTACATCCTGTGCTTTTATTATTACTTTAGGAGACAAATGTATGTTTTTATCATTTTCTGGTTTGTGTGCTTTTTTCGGATCCTTATCTTTGTTTTAACAGATACTTTTCTAATAATTGTTGACTTTTTGGTTTTGGGTGGAGTTCTCCCTAAAGGCATCTTTTTGTCTTTAGCTTCCAGCTCATTATAACTATCTTGTAATGTTTCAGTGATACATGTATAATTTTCTTGTGTTTCCATTTCCCTTAATGTCTCAAATGAATCTGAACTAATATTTGCACAAGTTTCTTGTTTTCTTGCTATATTAGTTTCTTGTAAAGTTGTTATTTTTTCTTCTGATTTATCTACTTAGGGTTTGTTACTTCCATTTTTGTTTCATTGCTTGAGCTCATTGCAGTAGAGAACATTTGCTTCCTAGCAGGATCATGCATTCTTCTAACTCTCAACTCTAGTTTAGCCTCTCTTATTGGCATTCCTGATCTCTCCTGAAGTAATTCTAATTCTGTATTGTATATATAATACATACATTTCTTAGACCTAGCATGGTGATTTTGCCCACAGTTCACACATTTTGGTTCACGACACTTCCACTCTGTGGTTATGTTCGTCAGAGCCACAATACGCACATATTGATATATTTCTGCAATTTTTCAATTGTAGGTCCATATTTACTACAGTTTTAACACTGTAGTGGTTTTGGAACATATGGTCTCTGTTCTGGCCCATGATTTTGATTTTGAAAGGCAATTCTTGGCCTTCAAATTTTATTTTTGCTATTCTCAATGTAGTTCCATTACTTTCTCTATTGGCTATACTGTATATTTCACAATCTTGCACGTTGTTGTACTTTTTTTTTAAGGGAATCCAACAAAATATTTTTTTCTATTGGCTCTTCACTTTTAGGAAGTACTACAGTACCCTGTACGCGGTTCATACTGTCACGTTTTCTTATCTTTACCTTTATATTGGCAATGTTCTTTATGGTTGAATAATTTTCGGATTGGTTTTTTGTAGCGGTTTCTATTAACCACACCTGGTCATTTATTTGTCTCAATGACATTTCTGAGGTTAGGTGCCTACTTAACAAATACTTTCCCAATCTTAATGCAGATAATTTTTTGTCAGTTTCCAAGGTCAAGATCCTTGACAGGATTGGGAGTCGAAGTGAGTCAAGGTTAGGTCAATTCGATATTTATTTTTTCTTTGTGGCTTGTTTTAATACCAGCCTGCTCTTCATTACCTGGGATTTCTTTAGAATAGACCATTGCCATGCCAGAAATCGTAGGGATATTTGTTGTGTTTTCCATATAGCAAGAATTAAATATTTCGTCCAGGATAGATCCCTCTCACCAACGAGGCCAACTGAGGTGAGGAGCGAGACTGTTACACTGTGGTAACTTCCCTGGAACACTCACCTGGATATACATCATACCCACAGCACCTTAAGGGTCGTCAGTCCGTCGAGATCGGACCCAGCACTGTGGGCATGGCTTGACATAAAAATTTCCCCTCACTCAGCCACGTCAGGAACTTTCGTTTTACGGGTGGAGCGGCATGCTGTCCAACTCCACCCACCATCAGGTTAAAAGGGCAGTGAAATCAGTAGTCCGAAACCATGTCAAGGTCGATAACGAAAGAAGAAGAAGGGAAGGGGGAAAATTTTGAGGAGGAGGAGCAAAGGAGTTAAAGGTCCCACTGTTCAGTTGAGTCCTCAGCAGAGAGAGTGGGTATAAAGTGGCATACTCTCTCTGCAGTGGATCCCTAAGCCCCCCATCTCGTCAGGGAGTTGGGATCAGGGGGTGTACTCCTCAAATGTGGCAAAAATGAATAACAGTAGTCTTACTGGCTGATATTTTAAATCCCTGCTGTTCTGCCCAGTTTACTATCTTATTTATTGTCAACTGTAATTTCCTTTCTGCAACAGACATTCGTGATGCAGCAACAGATATTGAAAGATTGTCTTCGAATAGGGTGCTCAATACATCCTTGTGGGACACCCTCTTCTTGACATCTTCTATCTGACATTGTGCTGCCCACTTTAACTTGAAAATATCTACATTTCAAGAATGCTTTAATGAATAGAGGCATTTTTCCTCATAGACCACAGGAATGAATTATCTCAAGAATGCCATGTGCAGTATCATAAGCTTTCTCAATATAAAAAAAAAATTGTATAGTGCTGCTTGGAGGCAAATGCTTCATGTATGGAGATTTCCAGCTGCAGTAGGACATCTACTGCCTAGTGCATTTCTCTAAATCCACATTGTGAGGGTGAAAAAATATTATTACACTCCAAATACCAGACAAATCTTGAATTTATAAGTTTTTTCCATTAGTTTGGAAAAACAGCAAGTTCGTGCTATTGGTCGATAGCTAGCCACTGAAAAAAGGGTCTTCATCTGGTTTAACAAAAGGTAAAACAAAAGCCAATTCCCATATGGCTGGGTAGCTACTTTCATGCCATAATCTATTAATTATACTTATTATAAAGAGTTTTGTATTTTTTTAAATATACCTAAACATTTCATAGGGAATTTCATTCGGACCAGGGGCAGTGTTAGTGCTGTTGGCTAGAGCAGCATCAAATTCCCTTTCTGTAAAGGGGAATAATATATGGTTCAACCCTATCTGTGGAAAAGTCTAACAGCAGTTGTTCTTCTCTTCTTCTATATTGATATCCAGGGGAACTATCAGATTTTTTTGTAACTTGAACAAAATGATCAGCGAGTTTATCACTTATATCTTTTGCATTGGAGATGAGGTTGTTATTAACTTTAAGTACCGGGGGAGGATTGGGAGTAAATTTCCCAGCAATATTTTTATTTTCTTCCATGTAATACAGATAGGTGTTCGGCGGTTAATGAACGATACAAATGATGCCCATGACTGCCTTCTGGCAGTTTTCATTGCCTTTCGAAAATGAGCTCTATTCTGTTTATATATTACCGTATTTGCTATGGTTCAGTGTCTAAGATAACGCGTAATTGATGTTCTTGTGACTCGGTGTAACAATGTTAGCTCTTCAGACCATCACGAGACTGGCGTCGCCTAAAAAGACATGCAGTTCTTGGTATAGAATGTATACCTGCTGTATGGAATGTCCCATTTCATAAATCGATTGCATCATCTGCTGTTGGGAAATCATTTGCATCACTTTCTATTTCGCTTAGCTCTTTAAATTTGTTCCAATCTGCTTTTTCAATATTCTACTGCGGAGATCTTTGAACTGGAGGGTTATCATTGGAATTTATTATCATGGGAACCAGGTCACTGCTTTGCCAGTCAATATTCGTCTTCCATCTGAAATCCATCGTGCAATTGGAACTAGATATTGTAAGGTCTAACCATGAGACTACTTATCTGGTTATGATAATGAGTGGGTTCTCCAGTATTTAAAAGTCCTAAATCTTCATTTTCTATTATGGAAGCTATAATATTCCTTTTTTGATTTGATGTCACATCTCCCCATAAAAAATGTCTGCAATTTGAATCTCCCATGAGAAGAAATGACCATGGAAGCTGATAAAGTAAACCAATTACCTCTTCTCGACTGATGGGACTGTTTGGTGGAAGATAAAGGGAACAGACTGTGTATTTTCGTCTTAAGTAAATTAGTGGGACTGGAAAATGAGGAGGATCCCTTGTGCAGGGTGTGTGGGCATCAAGCATTATTTCTTGTAAACATACAGCAATAGGGGAATATCCATAGAGTAAGACTTTAAGTTCCAGGGAAGTATTCATAGAGTAAGACTTTAGGTTCCAGGAGAATATTCATATTTGATTGATTGATTGTATCTATTAGATCTGGCATCACAACATCTGAGTAATTGACACCGAAATAAATTAAATAGAAAAAATTAAATTTTAATTAAATTTCATATAAAAATATCTAAAATATGTTATATAAAAAAATTTTTCATATACAAAAGTTCTTACATAGACAATCTATGTATAATTTAGATTTGGTTGAGGAGGACTGCCTCCCCCATAAATTTATATAACTGCTCTATATTACAATCCTTTCCAAGATTACCTACTCTGTCACAACCCCAAGACAGGAACCTATGTCTCAAATTCCCGAATCTGGGACACTCAGTCAACAAATGTTTCACAGTCAAGAGCACAGTACAGTTCTCGCAAAACGGAGGATTTTCACGAGACATCAAGAACCCATCTGTAAGTCTTGTATGGCCAATCCTCAATCTGCACAACATCGTTTCTTGTCTCCTTGGCATATACGGATATGACCAAGGAGACACTGATGAAGTGATACTGCGCATTTTTTTGATTAGTTGAAATATCCTCCCACTGTGACTGCCAACATTTTCTAACTCTCTGACCTATTAGAGGATACAAATCCCGATATGGTAGTAGGCATCTTGTGGGTTCTGGGGAGCTGACCGCAAACTTTGGTAGTTGGTCAGCTTTCTCATTCCCAGCCACCCCAACATGGGAAGGAACCCAACAGAACTTGACTTCTTTCCCTCTTCTTTTTAGTAAAAGCAGCCATTCCAATATATCTGAAATCAGCGTCACAGTATATAATAATATTATTTCCATTCCGAATTAAAACTTCCTTAAAGCCTTTAAAATTGCATATAATTCTGCTGTAAAAATCGATGCAAAAGAGGATAACCTAATGCTTCTCTCTACATCAGGGAAGGCAACACCAAAGCCGACGCCAGCATCTGACTTTCAGCCATCCGTGAAAACTGCAATGGAGTTATCATGTTGCAAAGAGTGTTCTAAAAATATTGACTGCATGGCCTCACTGGACAATTCTGTCTTGGTTAAATTAAAATATCTACAAAAATTTACCTCTGGAAAGTTCCATGGGGGACGAACTGAATATTTTGCTGGTAAAATCTCGATTCTTAGCATATTTAATTCACGGACAATAAAATTTACTCTAAAAGCGAATGGATGAGGTTGCTTGGGGTGATTTTCATGAAACTGTCAATGCCTTTCATTTCTCATACAAATGCTGGTTAAAGACTTAGGTAGCCTCTGGAATCTATACCAGCTCCGAACCAGCAGACGCTTGTAATGAAGATGCAGTGGCACCTCATCAGCATCTACAAGCATGTTCTCAGTGGGAGATGATTTAAATGCTCCTGTACACAACCGTATTCCTCCATAATGAATTGAGTTGAGCATTTTAAGGCTATTTGGCTTTGCAGAAGTGTACACCTCACACCCATAACTTAATTTTGAAAAGACCAAGGCTTTATATAACCTCAACATCTGAGTTCGGTCTGCACCCCACGAAGTGTGAGACAGGACTTTCAGCAAATTCATTGCTTTCAAGAATTTAGCCTTAATATATATTTAGATGTGGAATCCAGGTCAGCTTACTATCAAAAATCAAACCAAGATACCTTGTTTCACCAACACATGGAATTCTCTGCCTATGAATGAACAGATCTGGATCAGGGTGGAATCCCCTTATATGACAAAAGTGCATAGTTACCGTTTTACTGGCAGAAAATTTAAAACCATTAACCTCAGCCCACTTTACTATATTATCAATGCAGAGCTGAAGGTGGCATTCGGCCACTGCCATCCTGGATGCTGCAAAGGAAATCGACAGGTCATCAACAAAAAGAGTATATGTTATATCTGGGGGAATTATTTTAGAAACCCCATTGATTAAAACACTTCCTTGTGGTACTCCTTCTTTTTTATTAAACACATCTGACATTGTTGTTCCAACCTGAACCTGAAATATCCTCTTCTTTTAAAAAAGCCTTAATAAAGGGGGGCAAATTGCTTCTTGCCTCTCAGGTTACATTCATAAAGGACCCTCAAAATGCCATATCTCCATGTTGTATCATAAGATTTCTCTAGATCAAAGAAAACAGTGATGTGATGCTTCTTGTTGGCAAAAGCTTCACATATTGAAGATTCCATTCGTACCAATACATCAGTTGTGGAGTGCATACTCCGAAAAACACACTGAACAGGCGACAAATATTTACCTCTTTTCAAGTACCACATCAATCGTGTGTTCACCATTTTTTCCATGATCTTACACAAGCAAGATGTCAATGCAATTGGACGATAATTTTCTGTATTGAATGGATCTTTTCCAGGTTTCACAAATGGCGGTAATTTTAACTTCTCCCAAAGCTTGGGGAAGATATGTTCTTGGTAAATTATGTTAATTAGGCTTAATATGAAAAGTGGGCTATTTTCAGTGGTATGTTTAATCATTGAATATGTTATATCATCCAGTCCAGGTGCTGATTCATTACATTTATTCAAGGCTGATTCAAATTCTCTCATAGTAAAAGGAGCATTGTATTGCTCATGTCTTAAGGTATTAAAATCAATTTCAACCTGTTCCATTAGCCGCCTTTGAGCTGAATACGGTCTATCATAATTTTTCTTCGCAACATTAGCAAAGTGATTAGCTAACTCATTTGCCACTAACTGGGGCTCTGCTACCTCGCAACCATTGATCTTGATAACTGGAGGTTAACAAGGAGTGAACTTGCCTGTTATTTTTCTTACTCTCTTCCAAACTAGAGTCAGGGGAGTTTACGAATTTAGTGTAGATATGAATATCGTCCAAGATTCTTTTCATGCTTTTTTTTATTTCCATGCGAAAATTAGATCTTGCTTTTCGAAATTCAACACTGTAATACTCACATTTTCGTTTGCGGTATCTGGTGAAAGCAGATCTCATAATTCTGTGAGTTTCCTGGCTATTATGAGTCCACCAAAGAACTGGCCGGTGGATAGATGTGCCCGAATGCCTGGGTATAGATTGAAGACCTGCTGAGAACATTATTGTATTCAAAAAGTCAAGAGCATCAACTACACAGGGATAGTCATCAGCAGTCATCTATTGAGCTGTCCTCCTGGAATGCTGCCCAATCAGCTTTACCAATGTTCCATTTAGGTACCCTTGAAGATAGAGGGCTTGATGCTTTTTAGAGGGTTATCAGTCTCAGGAACAGCAGACAAAGCTGGTGTTGCCTGAGGAGGGGTGTGAGGATTGGACATTGGTGTATCCTCCAAAACATTTAAAGCTGGTACAGCCTCCAAAGAGGTGGGAGTCCCACGTATGCCCGACACAGCCTCCACAGAAGAAGGTGTACCAGAAATCACTGGTTCTACTTCCATAGAAGCAAGGGTGTCAGAAACCACTGGCACCACCTCCAAAGAGGCGGGAGTGCCAGAATTAACTGGCACCACCTCCGAAGAGGCAGGAGTACCAGAAATCACTGGCACGGCCTCCGAGGAGGGAGGAGCACCAGATATCACTGGCGCAGCCTCTGAAGAGGCAGGAGCACCAGAAATCACTGGTGCGGCCTCCAGAGAGGCAATAGCACCAGAAGAGGAAGGAGCACCAGCAACAATTGGCGCTGCCTCCTAAGAGGCATGAGTATGGGTCTTCACCGGTTTTTTATTCAAATTATCCTTAGTAACATTTATATTTCTTTTTCGGTTGGCAGCGACAATGGAAAAGGATATTCCTGGTCTAACATATTGATTCAATACTCTCTCTTTTGCCTCCCTGAATGTGATACGTCTTGTTACCTTTAAAGTTTGAATCTATTTTTCCATGATGTATACATCACAATTAAGTGAAGATGATGGATGATTTTCTCCACAATGTACACATCTGGTTTGTTTGTTACATATGCCATGCTCTGGTTCACTGCATTTGACACAAGTGGCAGGATTGCCTTGCAGTTTCTGTCTACAGGACCCTAACATGTCCGAATTTTTGACAATGGAAACATCTCGGACTTGGGATATATTGTTTAATCTTGAAACATAGCCAGGCTGTTTTTACTATAGTAGGTAATCGAGTAGCATTAAATGTAATAATTAAATTGGGAAGTGGTAAAAAGACTCCATTTACCTTTTCCTTTATTTGCTCAACTCTTATTACACCTTGATCTTTTAATTCCTCTACAAGTTTTTTTCGAAGTACGTCATCAGTTGGGGAGCATATATCATTCCCTTGGAGTAATTCCAAAAAGCATGTACTGCACATTGTACTTTGACTCTTCCAAGTTGTGATAATATTTTCAGTTTTTCTGTTTCTTTTGCTAATGTAGATTCCACCATCAGCTTTCCTCTACCTTCATAAGAAATCTTAGGCTCTCGGCCACAACACTTCACAATATCTCGATATACATAAAGAATATCATAACTAGCTTCTTCCAGATTAAAAGTTAAATATTTATCAAAAGATTTTTCAAATATTCCCGGTCAAGTTTGACAATTTTTTCCAGAGGAAGATTGTCAGGGGAGGTTCCAGCAGTCATAAACTGTGCCGATTCACTACCATCAAAGGGCCGAGGGATACTTGAATCTTTATTTTTTTATGTCATAAAGATTTAAGATAAAAAATAAATAAATAACCCTGAAAACCTTAAAAAGATGTCATTAACCTTTCATGGAGTTTATTCTTATGGCACAAGTGAGAACCGACTCCCAAATGTCCGCATCCCTACCCTACCCCACAGCGGATGGCATAACATGATTAGAGTGGCCCAAGTGTAAGCCAAACCCGCTTGATAGGACTGAAAGTATTACAAGAATACAATCATCCCCACCCTAATCACAAAACTAGACCCCCCTGGAATCCGTGGTCCAGCCCTGCAAAATAGTTCCACCTGATATCACTCAGGTCCGAACATTATCGGGCAGTTGATGGTCCTGCCACGGTTCCCACAATTTAGCTTCAGATATAAAAGCCAGTCCCAGTTATGATATTTTTTCTGTTTAAGAGGTCCAGTAAATTTCAGCAAAGGTGGAAAATTCTACAGAAATTAATCCAAATATAAGTATGTCATGTTTGGGACTCTTGTGTTTGAACTCAGGAAGAAATTCTTAGGGTTCAAGAGCCCCCTTACCACGTCAAGGTGGTCCCAATACGAGGGGGTGAATATTCATAGAGTAAGCCTTTAAGTTCCTCATATTTTGCACGAAGTACCTGACAATTCCATTGTAAAATTGAAGCGAAGGTGTCTATGTTTTGGAGGGTAGTCCTCTATTCAAGGTCATTAAAGGCTGGGAAGCCTTGTAAATTTTGGATAACGAGTGTTTTTCTTCACCAGCTGGCTCATTGAATTTGATTTTATCCTTTGTTGGAGTTAATGGAAGAGAGGATGAGGGTGTTCTTACTCTCTTCATTTGTTTTTTTTTCCTCCTGATTATATGATATCGGGCAGAGATTCTGCCTGCGATAATGCAAAAGGAGGAGTAGAGGCAGGTTTGAGGGAGATTTCTGGTTTATTACATGGAATGTTTTTAATATCTGTCTTCGTTGTTTGTGCTCTTACCTTACTAGGCTGAGCATTTGTCCCATAATGTCGGGCCACAAGAGTAAAAGCATCCTTCATTGAGGATGAGGAAGGATCAGCAGATTGGAGTGGAGCCCTAGTGGTGGAATGTTGGACCACAGGGGCAGAGGTATCCTTCTTTGAGGATGAAGGAGTAACAGACTGAAGTGGAGTCCCTAGAGTTGTTTTGCATGTTTAACTGCTGCTGTTTCAAGTTTAAATTCTTCACATATTTTATCAACTGATTTGTGGTCTAGCTGACAATTAATACATTTAGGTATATCTGAGCATGGGCCATGTTCTAGGGCAGAGCAATTATCACATATCTTATTATTTTTAAAACTTTTGATTGATGTCCAAATTTAAAACAATTAAAAAACTGTAGTATTTTTCGATGAAAAGTTCTAACTCGCACTCTTTCATTTTCTATTATTAAATGAGAATATACATTACTGTCTTCAAAAGTAAAAATCACCATATTGCCATTAGGGACCTTTTTCACAGTCTATATCTAAAATTTCTGATTCAGTAAATTCGTACAAGTCTTTATCAAAAACAACATCTCTTCCATAGCTAAAATTTAGCTATGGATGATGAAACTTTTCAACTTTCATCATTATTAGCATCAGTGACTGACTTTTAGATTTTGCATGAATTAGCACATAACTCTTACCAAATCTAGTAATATCACCACTCATTATGCCACCTACTTTTTGCTGAAGGTACCTACTAAACTTATAATAGTTGAAATTCTCCTCCTTGAATTTTACTACCAGCCATTTAGGAGGTTGGGGGACTCTTTTTGCCAATGGTACTAGAATTGGAGTTGATTGGATTCCATTCTGCAGGTTTATAAATGTCCAAGTTTCTTGGGGCTTTATCTGTCAAGTCTCCTTTAACTGATGAGTTACACACTTTCAAAATATCAAAACTCCATGTTCCTTCAAAAGCATCTTCATATTTATCAAATGTTACCCAAGCTTCTCATTTTCCTTCTGTATCATGAAAGTTCATACGAATCTCAGCTGTACTACCAAACACATTCAGAGAGGTCGAGATATTCTCACAGTTACACTGTTGTAGAATATTTTCTATATGTATAACTTTCAAATGCCTTTCTCTACTATTACTGGCATCTTGGGGTTTAAAGAATTGTCTTTGTTTGAGCTAGAAATCGTGTACATACACATACATATATATATATATATATATATATATATATATATATATATATAATATATATATATATATATTCATGCACACATTTGTACATGCGTACAAGTATTACTACTTGGTTATGTCAAGAAAGTATCGTGAGTCACTTAGGCATTCGCATTCTCCACCAATGTCACAAGTGAGACTTGACTCCCAATGGTCCACCCCATACCCTACCCTTTCAGGATAGCAACAAACACGTTTGTGGTGGGCCAGGTATAAGCCAATCCGTCTGCTGGGAGTTTTGCCCCCACTAATGGGAATCATTTCCCAACTTCAAACATATTGGTGGGCTTTCGGACAAAAGCCAGGAGTCCCATCTCCAAAAAACCAGCCCCCTCCCCCTCACCCCTTGGATTCCGATGGGCTAGTCCCTGGAGATGGTTCTGCCCTCAAGATAGCAATGGGAAGATCTCATTACTAGCTCTCAGATCCAAAGCATATCAGGTGGTGACTCAACCACCACAACACCCATCATTAACTTAAAATGCAAACCCTTCCCAACCCACGATTCCTTCTCAGACTCACCTTAGCAGTTAAATTAGACGAAAGTGGAAATGTCCACACCAGTTAATGCCAAAAGTTTGTAGGTGTTCCATTAGGGTTTGGCTTTAACGCGAGTGAAGGCAGGATCCCTTACCCTTACCCCCTCACCACTTGAAGGAACCTACTCTAGGGGTCATTCTGAATTAAAACTTCCTTTAAAGCTTTTAAAATTGCATATAGTGCTGCTGTGAAAATTGATGCAACAGATGATAACCTAACGCTTCTCTCTATATCAGCATCTAACTTTGAGCCATCCGTCAAAACTGCAGTGGAGTTATCATGTTACATGGAGTGTTCTAAAAATATTTAACCGCAAGGCCTCAGTGGACAATTCTGTCTTGGTTACATTAAAATATCTACAGAATTTTACCTCTGCAAATTTCCAGGGGGGACTAACTGAATATTTTGCTGGTAAAATCTTGATCCTTGGCATGTTTAATTCACGGACAATAAAATTTACTCTAAAAGAGAGTGGATGAGGTTGCTTGGGGTGATTTTCATAAAGCTGCCAATGCCTTTCCTTTCTCATACAAATGCTGGTTAAAGACTTAGGTAGCCTCTGGAATCTATACCAGCTCCGAACCAGCAGACGCCTGTAATGAAGATCTAGCAGCAATCACCAGCATCTACAAGCATGTTCTCAGTGAGAGATGATTTAAATGCTCCTGTACACAACCAATTCCTCCATGATGAATTGAGCTCAGCATTTTAAGGTTATTTGGCTTTGCAGAAGAGTACACTTCACACCATTAAGTCAATTTTGAAAAGACCAAGGCTTTATATAATCTCAACAACTGAGTTTGGTCTGCACCCCACGAGGTGTGAGACAGGACTTTCAGTAAATTCATTGCTTTCAAGCATTTTGCCTTAATATATTTCAGATGTGGAATCCAGGTCAGCTTGCTATCAAAAATCAAACCAAGAATCCTTGTTTCACCAACACATGGAATTCTCTGCCTATGAATGAACAGATCTGGATCAGGGTGGATTCCCCTTATACGACAAAAGTGCATAGTTACTGTTTTACTGGCAGAAAATCTAAAACCATTAGCCTCAGCCCACTTTACTATATTATTATTGTTGCTGCAAAGGAAATCGAAATGTCATCAACAAAAAAGGTATATATTATCTCTTGGGGAATTATTTTGGAAACCGCATTGATTGCCAAGGTGAACAAGATTACACTTAAAACACTTCCTTGTGATAATCCTTCTTCTTGATTGAATACATCTGATATTGTTGCTCCAAACTGAGCCTGAAATAACCCATTTTTAAAAAAAAACCTTAATAAAGAGGGGCAAATTCCCTCTCGGGTTACATTCATAGAGGACACTCAAAAATGCCATATGTCCCTGTGATCTCATAAGCCTTCTCTAGATCAAAGAAAACAGTGATGTGATGCAGCTTGTTGGCAAAAGCTTTACTTATTGTAGATTCCATTTGAACTAATACATCAGTTGTAGAGTGCATACTTCGAAAACCACACTGAGCAGGCGGCAGATATTTACCTCTTTCCAAGTACCACATCAAGCGTGTGTTCACCATTTTTTCAATGATCTTACACAAACAAGATGTCAAGCCAATAGGATGATAATTTTCTGTCATGAATGGATCTTTTCAAGGTTTCATGAATTTCAGTAATTCTAACATCTCCCAAAACTTGGGGAAGATAATATGTTCTTTGTAAATTCTGTTAATAAGGCTTAATATGAAAAGTCCGCTATTTTCAGGGGTATGCTTAATCATTGAATATGTTAAATCATCTAGTCCAGGAGCTGATTCATTACATTTATTCGAGGCCAATACAGATTCTCTCATAAGACATTGTATTGCCCATGTCTTAAGTTATTAAAATCAATTTCGATCTGTTCCATTAGCCGTCTTTGAGGTGAACAGGGTCTATCATCATTTTTCTTCACAACATTAGTAAAATGATTAGCAAACTCATTTGCCACTAACTGGTGGTCTGCTACCTCACAACCTTTATAACTGGAGGTTGACAAGGAGTGAACTTGCCTGCCATTTTTCTAACTTTTCATAACTAGAGTCAGGGGAGTTTTCGAATTTAGTGAAGATATGAAGATTGTCCAAGATTCTTTTTGTGATTTTTTTATTTACATGTGAAAATGAGCTCTTGCTTTTCGAAATTGAACACGGTAATACTCACATTTACGTCTGCAGTATCTGGTGAAAGAAAATCTCATAGTTCTATTAGTTTCCTGGCATTTACAAGTCAACCAGGGAACTGGTCAGCGGATAAATATGCCCTAAGTCCTAGGTATAGATTGAAGACCAGCCGAGAACATTATTGTATTAAAAAGTCAAGAGCATCATCTGCACAGGGGAAGTCATCAGCAGAGTCATCTATTGAGGTGTGCTCCTAGAATGTTGCCCAATCAGCTATACCGCTCACAGCGATTGGAAAATGGTCACTGGTAAATCTATCATTTATAGCTCTCCATTTAAAGACAATAAGGCAGTCATCTCTACATATAGATAAATCAATTGCAAATAATGCGCCTGTTTGACATGAAAATGTACAAAATTCCCAAAAAGGGCTTCTGCTATTCATATCTCCCAAAATAACAAAAGGGCAAGGTAACTGTTAAATAAGACATTTAAATTCATTGATATGGAAGCCTTCACTAGGTGATAAATAGAGAGAGCAAACTGTAAGTTTTCTTTGCAAATGGATCTGCACACTTAACAATTGTAATGCTGATTGGTTACAAATAGGGTGTCATTTCGAACATGCAAAACTACGCCGTGTCATTTCAAACATACAAAACTACACCACCATGGCTTCTAATATCTAAGTTATAGGTGGAGTTATAGGCTGTATACTCTCGTGGACTGGGGCACATATTATTACCAATCATGGTCTTCTGCAGAGCTATACAAACAGGAGACACTTCTGATATGAGCACCCTTAATTCTTCCCATTTAGCTCTTATTCCCTGACAATTCCACTCGAGAAAATTCTACTTTCTTTTAGAGGCTGTTAAATTGGAGCCTCTTTTAAGAGCTTTCAGCGTACTACCTTGCTCCTTTTTTTTTGGAAGGAGACCAATTATTTATGGCTGCCTTCCTGTTTAGAGTGTTATCAGTCTCTGGAACACCAAACAAAGCTGGTGCTGCCTGAGGAGGGGTGTGAGAATCGGGCATTGGTGTATCCTGCAAAGCATCAGAGGCACCATTTCGAACTGGTGCAGGCTCCAGGGGAACACAAGCTGCCATAACCAGTGTAGCCTCCAAAAATGGCACAGCAGATATAGCTGGTTCAGCCTATAGAGAGGCGGCAGTGCCAGGTACATCCGGCAGAGTCTCCGGAAAGGCAGGAGTACCAGAAATCACTAGCTCTGCTTCCATAGAAGCAAGACTGTCAGAAACCACTGGCACTGCCTCCAAAGAGATAGGAGTACCAGAATCAACTTGCGCTGCCTATGAAGAGTCAGAAGCACCAGAAATCACTGGCACAGCCTCCAAAGAGGCAGGAGCGCCACCAATCACTGGTGCCACCTCCAAAGAGGCACGAGTACTGGTCGTCAATGGTTTTCTATTTAAATTATTTCTGCTAACATTTACATTTCTTCTTCGGTTAGCAGCAACAATGGAAAAGGATATTCCTGGTCTAAAGTTCTGATTCAATACTTTCTTTTGCCTCTCTAAACTTGATACGTTCAGTTACCCTTAATGTTTGGATTTCTTTTTCCATGATTGATTGATTGATTGATTGTGGGTTTTCTGGCATCACAACTACCAGGGTCACCGACGCCTAATACTAAGTGTGATCTATTAACTTTTATAATAAATTAAACAAGATTTTAAATTCTATTTTTTTTAAAAGAGATACATACAAATTTGATTAAAAAAAATTCTGATAAAAATGAGAATAAAATTCTGATCAAATAAAATTCTAATAAAAATAATTGTTAATTAATCTGAACAAATAACAATAAAACATAAAAAAGGTGAAAAAAGTATATACTAAGACAGCACAGCTGTCAGATATATTTGAGAAGACCAGCTTCTTTGATAAAAGAGATAACGTTATTAACACACATGCTTTCTCCCAACAGTTTTGCCATGCTATAATTACCACCTGCTTCACTACTATAAGCTAAAAAACCATTCCTAAGTTCCACTAGACTGGGACACTCCACCAGCAAATGCCTAACAGTCAATGGAACTAAGCAATCGTCACAGAAGGGCACATTCTCCCCATCCATCAGATAGCCGTGAGTTAAACGTGTATGGCCAATACATAATCTACACAATACAACCTCCCACTTCCTTGGTATTAGGTCATATTTCCAAGGGTGTGTCTGTCTAGTAATTTCTTTCATTTTTTTGGGGCCTACTCTGTCCCACTGAAGTGCCCCTAAATGCTGGATGGATTTCCATATATCAAAGAATGTATAACGATATGGAACAGGGCATTTTCTCGGTACCAAAGTTTGTGCTGCTGATTTGCTAGCTTGTCTGCCTCTTCGTTTCCCGATATGTTCACATGGGCAGGAACCCAACAAAATGAAACAATGCTGTCTCTATTTTGGTGCAAGAAGATCCACTGCAAGATCTTCAACACCAAGGGATGATTAGTATTAAAGACTTCCAGGGACTGTAAGGCACTTTTGGAGTCACAAATTATTGTGTAGCTACACACTGGGAGTGTTACAATATGTTCCAGTGCTACTATGATGCCATACAATTCAGCTGTATAGTTTGAGGCAACAGAAGGAAATGCACCTCTTCGGTTAAAAGATTCGCTAAAATCTCCATATCCAACGTCGGCAATGGACTTGGAGCCATCAGTAAATATAAAACATGTATCTATATGCTCTGATACATGCACTAAAAGTATTGCCCTCATTTCCTCATCAGATTTATGCCTCTTTGCTTCATTGAAGTACCAGCAGAATTTCACATCAGGTAGCCTCTAGACACGAGTACTGGGATACACAAAGGGAATAATGAGAAATTTTTTAATATTTGTATCCTCTAAAATTTTTTTAATTCTATAGCTAAAAGGAGTGGGATACCTTGGATGACTTTCGTAAAAACCGTTAAAAATATTTCTAATTGCCACAGCAAATGTCAGAAATTTGGGGAGTCTTTGCACTCTAAACCAGTACCAAAGTAATGATGACTGGTGATGGAGTTCAAGGGGCATCCCTCCTGCATCAATTATCAAACTAGATATTGGTGATGAACGGAAAGCTCATGTGGCTATACGAATACCTGAATGATACACTGAATCTAAAATTTTTAAGTTAGATGAGGAAGCTGAAGAATATACTTCACAACCATATGACAGCTTTGATAAGATTAAAGATTTATGAAGCTTTAGTAAAAGATTTCTATCAGCTCCCCAACTGATGTGAGAAAGCACCTTCAAGATGTGTAGAGCTTCTAGACTCTTTGCTTTTATATTTTTTGATATGGGGACCAAAGTTAATCTACTGTTAAAAACTAGGCCTAAGAAGTGTGCCGTTCTACACAAGGAATTCTACAGCCATACAAATAGAGGTCTGGGTCAGGATCCACTCCCCTGATCCGACAGAAGTGGACAGCAGTTGTCTTGCTTACAGAGATTTTAAAACCCTGTTTCTCAGCCCAACTTACTATTTTATTTATTGTTAATTGTAACTTTCTTTCGGCTACAGTCATCTGGGTGGCAGCTAAGGATATTGACAAGTCATCCACTAACAGTGCCTTTAAGACTTATCTTGGAATAACAGCTGCAACACTGTTTATGGCCAGAGCAAAAAGTGTTACACTGAGGACACTGCCCTGGGGAACACCTTCTTCTTGGTACCTTTTCTCTGATAAAGTACTGACAACTTTAACTTTAAAATACCTACGATGTAAAAAGGATTTCACAAATAAAGGTAATTTGGCTCATAGACCAACATTATGCATTGTCTTCAGAATCCCATGTCTCCAAGCAGTGTCATATGCCTTTTCTGTATCAAAAAACACTATCACATGGTGGTAAGATGTCCAGGGGTGAGTGCATTTTTCGAAAAACACACTGAGAAGGTGTTAGAATATTATTGTGCTCTAGATACCATATCAGTCTTACATTTACCATTTTTTCCATCAATTTACACAAACAGCAAGTTAAAGCAATGGGGCGGTAACTTGCTGCACAGAGAGGATCTTTTACAGGCTTAAGGAATGGTAACATCGTTGCTAATTCCCATATGTTAGGGTAGCTGCTTTCATCCCATATTCTATTGATGATACTGATTATAGAAAGTTTTGTGTTCCTTGAAATATGTTTAAACATTTCATAAGGAATCTCATCTGCACCAGGGGCAGTGTTCTTGCTCCTAGCTAAAGCAGAGTCAAATTCCCTTTCACAAAAAGGTATATTATGTGAGTCTGCTTTCTTTGCTGAAAAGTCAAGTACCTGTTGTTCTTCCATCATTCTGAAATTATGTCCTGGGGAACTATCTGATTTCTCAGAGACTCGAGTGAAATGTTCTGAAAACATATTACTAACTTCTATGGCATCAGTGACATGATTATTATTCACTTTAAGTACTGGAGGAGGATTGGGTGTAAATTTACCCTGAATTTTTCTTATTTTCTTCCAAATGTTACAGACTGGCGTTCTGCTGTTAATAGAGGATTCATATCCGGCCCATGCTTGTCTTCTGGCAGCTTTCATGGCTTTTCGAAATCATGCCCTACACTGTTTGTAAATTATGATATTGTCAAAGGTGCGGTGTCTACGGCACCTGGTCAATGATGAACTTGTAGCTCGGTGTAACAGCCTTAAGTCTTCTGACCACCACGGTACTGACCGTCTCCTGAATAGTCCTTTAGTTTGAGGAATCAAGTGCAAACCTGCAGTATGTAATGTTCCATTGAGTAGATCAATGGCATCATCTACACTTGGGAAATCTTTTGCATCCCCCTCCAACTCACTCAAATGTTTGAATTTTCGCCAATTTGATTTCTCTAAACACCATCGGGGTGATCTCGGGATAGGTGGACCATCATTGGTGTCGATCACAATTGGAGAATGGTCACTGGTATGCTAGTCATCACTTGTTCTCCAACTAAAATAAACACTGCAGTTGGAGCTACATATTGAAAGGTCGATGCAGGGGACGGTGCCTGTCTGAATGTGGTAATGGGTAGGTTCTTCAGTATTAAGAAGACCTATATCTTCATTTTCTATTAAAGATGCCATCATATTCCCTTTTTGGTTTGATGTTACATCTCCCCACAATGGATGTCAACTATTGAAGTCACAAGTAGAAGAAATTGCTATGGTAGTTGCTGCATCAAATATATTAAGTTCTCTTGGGAGACATGGCTATTAGGTGGAATGTAAAGGGTACATATAGTATATTACCCCCTTAAATTAATTCGTACAGCCACAGCTTGAAGAAGAGTATTTAGTCTCACTTGGTAGTGTGGAACATCTCGACGGATGTAGATGAGGGATCCACCATGATTTCCCACTTCTGGATTAGATTTAGTTCTGTAGTGAACATATTCCCAAGGACAAGGGGTATATTCACCTAGCATGGTTTCCTGCAAACATACCCCTACTGGAGAGGGCTCAGAGATCAAAAGCTTCACTTCCTCATACTTCGCTCGCAGTCCCTGGCAGTTCCACTGAATAATGGAAGTGAATTTATTCATGTTTAAGACCAACATTGTGGTTCCTTTTTACAAGACTGGGAGGGTTCTTTTTCCTACTAGGGGGAGGCATTTTGATGGAAAGTTTTGTTGGCTTCTTGGGAGGAGTTATCACCTTCGTAGAGCCAACATCTTTTCCTTCAATGTCTTTGACACCGAAGGGTTTTTTATTTTCTTCACTCTCTATCTCTATCGAGACGTAGAGAGCAGAGGTGTTCTCTAAAGAGACCACCTCAAGTGTCTTTGTATTGCTGGCAGTTACCAGTTCTGCCTCTGAGGCAGAAGTACCAGCGAGGATTGGCACCGGGGAACCAGCATTTGCTGGTTTGTCCTCCAGAGAGGAATTGGCACCAACAGAAGCTGGCGACCACTGGCCTTGCCTCCAAAGAGGCAGATGGTGGAGGGTGTATCTCAACTAGCACTTCAATCTTCTTCAATTCAACACTAGGGTCTTTCTTGTTGGTTTTAGTGAACCTTGTCTTTACATTCTCATCATCAGTTGACTCAAATGATTCAGTTAGCTGTCTTTTTAATGATTCTTTATTTGATTTTCCTTTAGTGCTCTTAACTGGGGTGGTTTTATTTGTCTCTTTCTTTTGGTTCTTAACTTTGTTACTACAGAAGCAAAACTTAGACCAGGTCTTACAGTCTTTGCTTTGGCTCTCTCTCGTGCTTCCTTAAATGTTGTTCTTTCTATTACTCTAATGCCTTGGATTTCCTTTTCGAGTAAATATATATAATAATATCCTTTATTTCGGTTCAGGGCCATATACAATGAATATACAAAATAAACAGTAACATACACAATCTAGATATATGAGTCAACATGATAGGAAAAATGAGTAATCGGCACTTATCCACAAAATAGCTGAGGTAGCATAAAAGATAGTAATCATAATACTGGTAATAGTAATAATATTGGTGAGAAAAAAAGTGCATTGAGAGTTATAACAGTTAGTGCACAGATTATATAACTTAAATTTCAACTAGAGACCTTAGGTGGTTACAGTAGTCAGGTCCAGAGGGCTAAATACATAAATTGAATGTATAAAAAAGAAACTTTATGATAGTAATCACAGAAATAATGAAAAAATAAAATATCAGCAACAAATATAATAATGACAAAATCTACAGATGACATCTTGCTAATACAGAGATTAAGTCCTTTAGGGGACAAAGACCTCATTTTCCCATCTTTCCCACAATTTAGATCTTCTTCTTGCTTCACTCCTTAGGATGCTTTGTATGAGCGAGTTGCCGCTGTTTCTCACTCGGGTTACCAGGCTGGACATTGTTCGCCTTACAATGATTTTTAAATTGTCCAGGTGGTTTTCTAAGAACATCTGTGTGGCGGAGTGGTAGCGTGGAGTGTTTGTGAGGCGTCTCAGAATGTCATTGTGCACAACAGTGATACATCTCATGGTCTCTCGGGTATAGTTCATCCAGAGGGAACACCCATAGATACTGTAGCAGTACGAGCAGAAGAGCAGCAGTTTCACGTCTCGGTGACAGAAGGCAAACCTCCTTGCAATCATGTTGCCAGTTGCGCATTGTTTACGACGCCTTTGTTCAATGTCTGCCGTATCTTTTAGGTCGTCGGTAATAATGTGACCCAAATACGGAAATTCGCGCACAAATTCCAGCCGATGGTTTCCGAGGAAAATTTGTGGTTCTGCAATATGCTTAAGCGATCTCGGGAGCAGCGACATGCACTGGGTCTTGGTTTCGTTGTAGATTATATCAAATTCCTCTGCATATTGGCGGCAAGTGTCGATGAGTCGTTGGAGGCCATGCACTGATGGGGAAATCAGAACCATATCGTCGGCGTAACAGAGGTTGTTTATAGTTGTTTCATTGACAGTGCATCCGATTGGGAATGAGTTCAGTTTGACATTCAAGGCATCTGTGTACGTATTAAACAGGTATGGAGAGAGAATGCCCCCTTGCCGAAGCCCGTTTAGGGAGCCGAAGGTGTACGATAATACGTTGCCCCATTTGACACAGAATTGCTGGGTGGAGAACCAGCAATATAAAATATCAATTAGATATAGGGGTGTGCCCTTTTTTATGCAGCTTCAGGAATAGCTTCAGGTAGTTTACTCTGTCAAATGCTTTTCTCACATCTACGAAACACAGGAAAACAGGAGATGCTGATGATAGGTAGTAGTTCAGCAATTCTTTCAGTATATAGATGCAGGTGTCGGTTGAGTGGTTTGCTTTAAACCCGAACTGGTTGTCAGTGGTGTGTAGAAAGGGGAGAAGTCTCACAAGAAGAACCAACTCAAGTATCTTCAATGCGACAGTTGTGATTGCAATTGGCCGGTAGTTGCCAGGGTCAGCTGCATCCTTTAGCTTGTTTTTGATTAATGGTATCAAGTGAACTAAGAGTAAGGAGTCTGGAAGAAACTGGTGAATTATGCACGCATTGAATAAGGCAGCTAGCAAAATGTAAATTATCGGATGGCAGAATTTGAAAGCCTCTGCGGGAAGACCATCACAGCCGGGCGATTTATTATTAGGTATGCTGTTTATGGCATCGCTGATGTTACCTGGCGTAATACGGTCTGCAAAATGAAATTGAATGTTGTCATTAAGGAGGTTATCTACCTCGCTTCGGGAATCCTGATCATTTATGCAATTCAGGATATTGTTGAAGTGATCACCCCACATCCTTGCGATAGCCTCGTCTCCGACTGCTTCCCCTAGTCTCTGTGATAGCTTTTTAGTTTTGGGATTTAAGGACTGGATATCTTTCCAAAGACGAGGGTAATCACCAGATTCTACGTTTCTAGACATTGCATTGGCTCTTAGTTGTTTTCATTTAACCTGCCGTGCTTAAGAGCAAGTTTGAATTGCGCTCTCGCCTGCCTCATTAGTAATGCAGTGTGTCCTTCCCTCGGGCTGCCATTTGGCCTCCACAGTAAAAACATTTCTCGTGAGTATGTATACAGATCCTTAACTAAGTCATTCCAACCAGGTATATTACGAGATTTACCTTGACGAAATCTATAGGCAGTCCTGCCCGAAGCAAGCATAGTGGAGATTATGTTCGAATAGAATTCATTCAGATCCCTCTTGTGGTGGTCATTTCTACATTTTGTGTTGGTACACAGTAAGGCGTCAGCCGGTTGAATTATTGACTGCAACCTGGTTTCCGTGGTCGCCCTAAAGTATCTGGTTTTCTGTTGGTTTTTAAACTCCCAGTTAACCGCTGGTGGGCGGTCATATCACACTGCTGAGACGACGATGCATGTCCCTCACCACATGAACACATTTAGGTTCCCTGTCGCACATACCATGCTTGTCATCTCCTCAGTTGACACAGACTGCAGGATTTTCTTGCAATTTTGATCGACACGATTGAAGGGTGTGTCCTAAATGCTGGCAATGAAAACATCTTCTGGGTCTCGGGATGTACAGCTTTATCTTAAACCTATACCAGGCTGCAGAGACATATTCCGGAAGTCTTAAAGCACCAAAAGTTAATATTAAGGTAGGCTGAGGTATTCTATTATTTTCAACCTTCTTTGTCATTCTTTCCACCTTTATTACACCCTGGTCTTTATATTCTGTTAAAAGTCTCTCCTCAGAGAAGCCATCAACTGGGGGGCATAAATCAAGCCCTTGCTGGAGTTCAGGCTGGAGTGGGGAGTGCACTCAACCGTAACTCCGACAAGGTCTGACAATCCCATCAACTTAATGCTCTCCTCTGGGGAGATGTTTTCTACGAGAAGCATATTTCCGTTTTAGGGTGTAATTTTTGGCTGTCTTCCACAACATTTCACAATTTCCCTGTTTACTTGAAAAATGTCTATATTATCACCTTCAAGCTTCAAATTCAGGTATTTATTAAAAGAATTGGGTACATAGACCCCAGGAGCTATTTCATACTTTTTATTTTTCTTCATAGCAAATGGTTCCACTGTGACAATACTGGAACCAGATGCTTTTTGTTGGGATTTCCTGGCCATATATCTACTTGCATTGCTTTGGGTCATCAACTGCGTCCATCTGTCATTCGGCCCAGGGGTACTGCATTGATCATGGGGACCGACCATGAAAGATTGAAGTTTGGGTTCCGTGGACAAGTCCTTTGAGGAAAGCATAAGGTCGTCAGCAGAAATAGGGGGGGTTGCCATAAAACGAAAAGAACATAGTTCATCCAGATATTCCCCATGCCCACCATGGAGCCACATTTAGAGGACGGGTCATCCCTTTAATTAGGGTCGTCCTAGGGGTAATTACCGGATATACACCCTATCTCCAGTGCTAAGGCGTCATGATGTCCGTCGAGATCAGACCCGGCACTACTAAGGATAGGGTTTGACATTAAACTTTCCCCTCGCTCGACCACGTCAGGTACTAGAGTTCTACGGGTGAGGTGGAATGCCGTCCATCCTCACCCTCCTTCAAATCCCAAGATTAAGACTAAATCATATCCAAAACCAAGCCAACAGTCATCATCACAGGATCCATACCTTATAGGGGGAGGAAGGCAGAAAGATGAAATGTTTCTAGTAGGAGGAAAAGGGCTAATTTATTTAGTTGGATTAACAGCTGGGCACCAAGGCCCAGCGAGAAAGCAGTTCCCACCAGGCATCAGGGCCCAGCTGCTGAACCCTAAGCCCCCCATCCTCGGCAAGGCTTCAACATCTGGGAGGTCTTTTTCCATGATGTATACATCACAATTAAGTGAAGATGATGGATGATTGTCTCCACTATGTATACATCTGGTTTGTTTATTACATATGCCATGCTCTGGTTCACTGCATTTGACACAAGTGGCAGGCTTCACTTGTAGTTTCTTTTCTTGACAATGAAAACATCACCTTGGTCTTGGAATGTATTGTTTAACCTTGAAATGTAACCAGGCTGGTTTTAAGTCTTCTACAAGTTTTTCTTCAGAGTACGTCATAAGTTGGGGTGCATATATCATTCCCTTGGAGTAATTCCAAAAGCATGTACTGTACATTCTACTTAAACTCCTCCAGGGTGTGATAATGTTTGTAGTTTTTCATTTTCTTTTGCTGAGATAGATTCCACTTTTAGCTTTTCTCGACCTTCAGAAGAAATGTTAGGCTCTCGGCCACAACACTTCACAATATCTCTATATACATAAAAAATATCACAACTAGATTTTTCCAGATAAAAAGTCAAATATTTATCATTAGAGTTTTCAAATGCTCCAGGTCCTATTTCAGATATATTTCTGCTCAATTTTCTTTACTCCATACTGGAGCATAGAGTTTCAGTGTGATTACACGGGAAGGTTTCTTTGGTTTTTCCAAAGGAAGGTTGTCAGACGAGGTTCCAGCTGTCATCAACTGTGCTGATTTGCTACCATCAAAGTGCCCAAGGGTACTTGAATCTTTACTTAAACTTGTCTTAAATATTTAAGTAAAGAGTGAAAAAAAATAAACCTGAAAACCTTAAAACGATATCATCAGCCTTTCATGGAGTTTATTCTTCTATTAATGGCACAAGTGGGAAACGACTCCCAAATGTCTGCATCGCTACCTACCCATAGGGGAAGGCAGAACATGATTAGAATGTCCCAAGTGTAAGCCAAACCCACTTGATAGGACTGAGAGTTTTACAAGAATACAATCATCCCCACCCTAATCACATCATGGGCAAACCGAGAGGCCTATCCACAAAACTAGACCCCTCTGGAATCCGCGTTCCAGCCCTAACGGAATAGTTTCGTCGGATATCTCTCAGGTCCGAACATTATCGGGCAGTTGATGGTCCTGCCACAGTCTCCACTATTTAGCTTCAGATATAAACCAAATCCCAGCTATATATATATATATATATATATATATATATATATATATATATATATATATATATATATATATATATATATGTAATGTGAGACCCTTGGGGTTGAACCCAGGAACAAATTCCTAGGGTTCAAGAGCCCCCTCACCATGTCAAGGAGGTCCCAATGCAAGGGTGGAAAAACTAGTAACCAAATCCATAGAACTACCTCAGTTCACATTCAGTAGTCCAAAAAGACCCCTGCTGAGACCCCAACAGTACATCAGAAAGGGAAACCCAGGCAGCTTCTAATGCCTAGACTCACCCCCCCAACGATTTGCCAAAACACACAAAGCAATCCCAGGATACCCCTTAAACGCCGAGCCGCTATTTACCAAAGTGTCTCTCGTATGCCGGTGGCGTTTGGGAGTTATCCCCGAAGAGGAAAAAAAGATTTTTTTTTTCTAAATCACTGCATGTTTAGGTTTTAAGATTAAGAGTTCAGTTTGGCTCCTTTTCTTGTCATTGCCTGAAGTTTAGTATGCAACCATCAGAAATGAAAAAAAATATAATTATCATATATAAATACTGGAATATATGAAAGCGCAAAACAAAATTTCATATATAATTGTATACAAATCGCGGTGTGAGCGAAACGCTTAAAGCTAATGAGTTAAATTTTTGGTTGTTGTATTGTACACTAAATTGCAATGATTTTGGTATATAACAAATTGCGAAACGATCAAAGTAACACAATGAAAATATTATCACAAAATGATGCATGAATTAGTAATGCGCAGACGTAAAAAAAGGTTTATTTTCAAAATTCACCATAAATCGAAATACTGTGCTAGAGACTTCCAGTTTGTTGCAAAATGAAGGTAATTGATTGAATATTACTAGACTGTAATTGTTTTAGCTTAGAATTACAGTTTTCGACCATTTCGGTCGAATTAAATTTTTTCTATTTATCGTGATTTATATGAAAATATTTCAAAACAAATAAAAGCTACAACCATGAGTAATTTTTAGTTCTTTTCTAAAGGAAATTGCACACATTTTCATATATAAAACTTTGTGTAACGGCTAATATAAAACGGTGCAAACATTACGACAAACTGACGAAAGAATATCTGAGATTTTCGGCAGAGTTACCATGCGCGGACGTAAGGAAAAATTCTTTTTCAAAAATTCACCATAAATCGAAATATTGTGCTAGAGTTTTCCAATTTGTTGCAAAATTAAGGTAACTGATTTAATATTACTAAAATATAAGAGTTTTAGCTTACAATTGTGTATTTCGACCATTTCGGTTGAGTCAAAATTGACTGAAGTTTGAAATTTTGGCACTTATTGATATTTATATGAAATTATTTCAAAACTGATAAATGCTACAACCATGAGTTATATTTTGTTGTATTCTATATGAAATTGCGCACATTTTCATATATAAAACTTTATGTAACGGCTAATATAGAATGGTGCAAACATTACGACAAACTGACGGACATAAGGAAAAAGTTTTTTTCAAAAATTCACCATAAATCGAAATATTGTGCTGGAGTTTTCCAATTTGTTGCAAAAGGAAGTTAAATGATTGAATATTACTAGAATGTAAGAGTTTTAGCTTACAATTGCATTTTTTGACCATTTCGGTTGAGTCAAAGTTGACTAAAGATTGAAATTTTGGCACTTATCGTGATTTATATAAAAATATTTCAAAACTGATTCAAGCTACAACTATGGGTTGTTTTTTGTTGTATTTTACATGAAATTGTGCACATTTTCATATATAAAACTCTATGTAATGGGTAATATAAAACGGTGCAAAAATTACGACAATGTGTCGAAAGAATTTCCGAGATGTGTCGCTGATGCTTTTTAGTGCGAGAAGAAAGAAATTTGCGCATGCGCGCCTGGGTAACGCTTGTAAACAAAACAACAGCTTGATCCGTGAACTCCCAGCATCCCTCAAGGCACATGATTGAAAATTTTTTGGAAACTGGGCCTATAACTATTTTTCTGCGAGTATTTAAAAAAAACTTTTTGTAGTCGACGTATCGTAGTCGACCCGGCAGACAATTTTAGTTGACATATAATACGTCTATTGGCGTTTAAGGATACAAGGCATGCAGCCACCTTACACAAACCAGCTCATCTACACGCCCAAAACTTTTATTTTATCAAGAAAGTATTGTGGATCTGTCAGGTATTCACATTCTCCACCAATGGCACAAGTGAAAGTTGATTCCCTATAGTCCACCCCATACCCTACCCTTTTGGGATAGCACCAATATGTTTGCAGTGGCCCAGGTATAAGTCAATCCACCTGCTGGGAGTTCTGCCCCCACTAATGGGGACTGACTCCCCACTCCAAATGCATTGGTGGGCTTCCGGACAAAAGCCAGGAGTCCCATCCCCAAACACCAGCCCACCCTGGGTTCCAATGGGCTGATCCCTGGAGATGGTTCCACCCTCAAGATAGCAATGGGAAAATCCAATCACTATCAATTAGTTCCAGACCGTATCAGGTGGCAACTCAGTCACCACAACTCCCACGATTAGCTTCGAATGCAAACGCCTTCCAAAGCACAATCCCTTCTCAGACTCGCCTAAGCAGTAAAATTTTAGAAAGTGGAAATTGCCACAAACTTAGTCCAAATATACATTAATACACAAGACTATTGGACTCAAACCCGGGAACAAATTCCTGATATTCAAAAGCCCCCTTACCACGTCAAGGAGGTCTCACATTGAGGGCGATAAAACGTTGGTGAAACGACCTGGCCTTTTGCCAGTATCTGAATTATATTAAAGGATGAAGTGAATTTTCTATCTTCGGGTAGCGGCTGTATAATTTACTGAAATTTGGAGCTATTTCAATTAACAATTAAGAAAATTTGTGCCACAACTATACTAACCTTAACTCAAGAATCATGCCAAATTTTCTTTCATGAAGAAAATGTTTAGAAAGTAAAATATATGGACGAGATGAATGAGTCCCTTTATTGAGGAAGGACCCCGTCAATATTGCAGGTAAACAATGACGAATGATAGCACCATGAAATAGAGAATATGCATATAATTCTATTGAAGCTCTGTTCCATTTAATGCCATACACCGATGTTAATAAGTAACTAACATCAATGTATGGCATTGTATGGAACATGGAATATATTAAAAGAGAATATAAAAGCAGAATATATTAAAGTACTGCAGAAATGAAGCTTCGATTGTGCTCATATTAATAGAATAATAAATTGGCAGTCGTCTACTCACGTTAAATTACTGGCAACAGAATCCAGTGACGATGAGATGTAAGAAAAATGTATCATCTCATCATACACGAAAGTACTTTCATAATTAAAGCACATTTTCGATATAAAATAGGAAATAAAAAAAGAAAAAAACAAGAGGCGGTTCTTTCGCAAGGCTCCGTTGCAAGTACAAAGGAACTCTGTTTTCCAGCTCCCTTATCGCTGCTTTGAAGTTCTGACACGAAAGGGAAAGAAGAAGAGAAGAGTCGTTAGGTGTTCTCTTTTATAAATGAACCAATTTTCCCCCGAAAACAGATATTCATCCTCGTTGAATTTTTCTCAGGTACCTTTAGACAGAAACTTGTCATACAAGATCAGATTAAAAATCTCTTTATTATAAAAATTAGTAGGATATATTTTGAATTATTCTTTGAATAAGTGCAGTTTCTTTTTTCTTTCTCTTCCTATCATTTGATGGATTTACTTGGGTAAACTATGTTTGCATTAATGGCAATGTTTAGTACATGATTATACACACAAACGCACACACACACATAAATATATATATATATATATATATATATATATATATATATATATATATATATATATATATTATATATATATGTATATATAGATATATATATATTATATATATATATATATATATATATATATATATATATATATATATATATATACATGAATTACTTGATCACGAAGTATATAAAACTTGATGCTATGTATAAATAAAGGTTTTTGCTATGAAGGAAAGAAATGAAAAGCAAGATACCCAAGCACTTTCGGTCTAGTTCGACCCTTTACTCAGGTACAACTGATCTTACAGAGGAAAAACATAGTAAAAGTAGGCTTAATATCCAAACTTCCACTACAAGATTAGCAATAAGGTCGATTTCACTCTACAGAAGCGTGGAAACGCCTGAGGGTAGCCACACCTTGGAAGATACATACACGGTCAACAGCTGATTCATCCAGAAAAAAATACATTTTGAAAAAAAGGAGGCATATACAACTTATTATCAGGAAATTTACAAAAGTGTTCCCAAAAAAATTATTAATGAAAAGACGAAAAAAAAAAATATAAATATATCGAGCAAGAGAGAGAGAGAGAGAGAGAGAGAGAGAGAGAGAGAGAGAGAGAGAATAATAACAATATACATGTGGGACTAATTTATTAGTAGTTCATTTATTTTAAGGTCCTTCATAAACATTTTTCAAATATACGGGTCAAAATGGTACATTCCAGACTAAGAAACATAATCATTAGATCTAGCAATTAAAGAGGGTATCACCCCAATTAATACAATGAGATTTTTCACTCAGATGGATAAACAGTGCATTTGATGTTTGAGCTGTTCTTACTGAATACTTATGCTGCTTGATACGTACACATAAGTTTTTACTTGACAGACCAACGTAAAACGATGGGCAATCCTTACAAGGAATTTTGTAAATGCTGTTGTTATTTGTAACGGGACTATTCTTAATTAGCATATCTTTAATGGTATTGTTATAAGAGAACACTACAGTAACATTAAACGATTTAAATATTGATTTTATGGTTTCAAATCCACGAAAGTAAGGTAAGCTAAGTACATTTTTAGGCATTTCTTTTTCATTAATAGCAACACTATAACACTTTTTGTGAGCTTTTTGATAACATAAATCAATTAAATGAGGTGGGTAGCCGAGATCGTTTCCTATCTTTTTTATGTATTCTATTTCTTGGTCAAGATATTATGGACTCGTGATACGAAAAGCACACAGGAACATAGAAGACAAAATTGAAATTTTAATATTAAGATGGTGGCCAAAATAAAAATGTACATATGTTAAATTATTAGTGGGTTTTCTATAAATACTGAATTTACATTGGTAAGATTCTCTATGTATTAATACATCTAGGAAAGGGATGACATTGTTATTTTCAATTTCAACAGTGAATTTTATGGATGGCACTAAATTATTCAATTTAGACAATAAATCATTTACATTTATACCAACAGGTAAGACTACTAAGATGTCATCTACATATCTGTACCATTTTAAGGGGACAAGTGTGATATTCGGGAGGTGTTGTCTTTCAGAAAGATATGTAGATGACATCTGCCCCCACTTTGACTTTTATATATCTTTCTGATAGGAATTCCCTAATATAATCATATAGATTACCTCCTATTCCCAATTCTATCAATTTTTTTTTAAATCCCTCCCCTCCAGGTGGTATCATATGCTTTCTCTAAATAAAAAAAATACTCCTATTGTTTATTTTTTACCAACCATTGCATTTTATATCTCTCTTGTAATCATTAAGAGGGGATCTATAGTACTTTTATTTTTCCGGAATCCAAACTGTTTGGTTGACAATTGTTGTTTGTTTTCTAATACCCATATTAATCTGTTATTCACTATTTTTTCAAATATCTTACTTAGACAACTAGTAAGGTCTATTGGCCTATAGCTGCTTGGTGACTGTGTCCTTTCCTGGTTTTAAGCCTGGTATGATTAAAGATTCTTTCCAGGTTTTAGGCATGCTGTGAGAATGCCATAATTCCTTTAAAATTTCTAATAAAAAGGCTTTTCTTTCATCTGGTAAATTTTTTAGCATTTCATATCTAACATTCTCTTCCCTTGGAGCATTTCTTTCATGGTGAAAGGAAGATTATAGATTTCCTGATTATTAGATTTTATTGGTATTGGGACATAATTTTTCATTTTTAATTGGAATTTCTTTGTATAATTTGAGATACTCGATGTTTTGGCGAAACATTTACCCAATTCATTTGCTACTAGTTTGGGGTTTGAAATATAGTTGTTTTGTACTTTTGATATAGGTAATGGTTCTGACCGATATCTACCCTGTAGTTTATTTATGTTTTTCCAAATTTCTTTGTCTTGAGTTTTCGAATTTATCCTATTAATATATTTTTTCCATGAATTTCTTTTGGCTATTTTGAATATTCTTTTCTGAATCGCTTTAGCTCTCAAATATGCAATTCTATTGGCATCACATTTATTTCTCAGATATCTTCTAAAGCATGTTCTCGTTATCTATCTTCCTTGCTACTTTACATTCCTCTTTCCACGAGGGTACCAGTGGTCTAGTCGGATTGCCTGAGGTAACTGGAATAATTTCATTTGCTTGATCATCTGTTGTTTTTACTAGATATTCATAAGCATCTATGTGGTTTGTAAAGTCTGATAGTTTTTTGTTAATTACTGTTTTCTCTTTATATAAATTTCAATTTGCTTCCTCAATTTTCCTCTTCGGTATATGTTATATTAGTATTATTTTTAACTCAATTTGTATTGGCCAGTGCTCACTTCCAAATAGATTATTATTTGCTTTCCAGCTGAAATCTGTAGCAATTTCTGGGGAACATCAAGTGATGTCTATTGCAGATGTGGTATTATGATAAACATCAAATCTTGTTGGAGAACCATCATTTAGAATAAACAAATTTTCGTATTTTGCTCGTCGTCCAAATTTATCGTGTTGTCTTCATGCATTTCTGGTGTTGGTAATATATTATTTAAATTTGCCTTACTTATATGTTCTCTAGCTTCTGAGCTTGAACTTTGGTCCATTATATTATGAGTATTTTCTGTTTGATTTATACAGCATAATTTTGTAGGAATTTGGTTTTGCACTTCTTTATTCACTACCTCTTTATATGTGTTTTTCTTGCTGGATCTTGTAAACCTTTCACTTTTAGTTCTATTCTAGCTTCTCTTATTGACATTCCACTTCTTTCTTGTAAGAGTTTTAGTTCAGTGTTGTATAAGTATTATGCACATTCTTTTGATCTTGAGTGATGATTCTGACCGCAATTTATACAAACTGGATTTTCATAGTCCCATTTTGTTGTGTGGTTGTATGATCTACAACATGCGCATCTTGGAGCTTATCGACAATTTTTACTTGAATGGCCATATTTACTGCATGATTTGCATTGTAATGGTTTGGGATTATATGGTCTCAGCTCTCTTGTTTGTCGTAAAACTTTACTTGTTAAAGGGAGTTCGTTTCCTTCAAATTATAGTTTAGCTACATGTGTATTTTTCTGTTTGAATTTTTCTTACTTGGGATATCATAGATTTCACATTCTTCAGTGTTTTTACATCTTTTCTCAAGAGAGTCCATCGAAATGTTTCTATTAATTTGTCGTCATCATTATTTGGCAAGATTATAGTTCCATATATACTGTTAAATTTATTATGTCTAGTGACTTTTATTTTAGTGTTATTTACATTTGTAATTTGTAAGTAATTTTCTGATTGAGCCTTAGTAGGGGTTTCCGCTATCCATGTATTGGTTTGTGTTTGACGAAACTTCATGTTTTCTGTTGGGTATTAAGTCAGTCAATAATTTTCTAGTTTAAATTTGAAATTTTGTTTTCACTTTCTATTGTCAAAAATCTAGCCCAGCTGTCTTTTCCAAAAAGTGAATCAAATAAAGCTAGACTAGGGGCAGGTTGGAATTTTCTTTTGAGAAATCTTTTAGTCTTAAAAAAAGGCTCCAATGTTGGTATATTTTTATTTGAAGTATCCAAAAGGGTGTCCTTATTCATGTCCAGGTTCAAATGGGAATTTAGTGTCAAGGGGTCACATTTTCCGGGGGATTGGGTTTCATAGTCTATTTCCATTTAATTTTATTTTTTTGAAATTACAGAGAAACCAACCGCAATTCATAAAAAATTTGGTCTCCTCCCACTCCCCCTTCACCAAAGACACATAGCAGAGACCAACTCCCATATGTCCACTCCCTACCCTACCCCGAAGTGATGGCTCTATCATAACATGATTAGCTCAAGTGTAAGCAAAACCCGCTTCATAGGACCGAGGGCATAGCTAGTATGCACTCATCCCCACTCATGTTATTTTAGAGAGCAATCTGAACAAATTGCCGAGAGTCCTACTGTGGAGACTATACCTCCCCGGATTCCGAAGGTAAGTCCCCACAGGTAGTCCTGCCCCAATAAATATTGGTGTAAAAATCACATCAATATCCTCAGGGTCCAAACATATTCAAGTGGCGAACCAAACCACTATAGTCCCTGCCATTTTGATCAAGGTAAAGCCTAAGTTCAGAGACCAATCCCCTACCTAACCTGCACGAGAGTTTTAATGAAAAGAAGGAAGACAGCTAGGGGGAGCAACTTAGTGTTAGAAAGTATGAGATTGAAGAATAATCAAGTAAGAGAAAAATTGAGAAATTTAGGTTCAAACTAGGAGATAGTTCTTCCAGTTCGAAAGCCCTCTTGTCCATTACACAGTTTCAACCATAGGTTGGAAATGCGCAGCTCCGTCAAGGCAGCTTCAACTTAATGAAAAGGGTTCCAAATTGAAAGGTAGACAAAAAAACGAAGTTTAACTCTTTCTTCCATTAACTGGTAAACACAACACCACAGCTGATCCGTCACTCGTTGGTATTATTATTAAAGGAACGAGATTAACCAGCCCAATGAGTCAGGCTTTACTTCCACAGGGCTGGCCTAAAAAATTTCGGGAGAAAAAATTTTAAAAAATAAATGAATAAGTTATATATATACATATATACACATACATACACATATAAATTTATAATATATATGAAATCTAGTTAAAAATTCAAGTGATAAAATAAATCATTAATATCAAATTTAAGCGGTAAAAAAGTAAATTGTCAAATATTATATCTAAGTGAAAAAATCAAAATTTTATTTATATACCTAGATTTCTTAAAAACGTTATAATCCTGAAAACAGAGAAACTTTCATTATCTATAAAATGTCAGACATACTTTTCTGACCGAAACGTAAAATTCATTGACCTCCAAAACTTTGCAATCAGTAAAAAATATGTTTAATACTTAAAATTGAATCACACTCACTACACTTTGGAATTATCTCATGAGGTGTATGCATTAAAAAATCCTGTTATTCTTGCATGACCAATATGCAATCTCGTTAAAATTACTTCATTTTTCTTGTCCTTTTGGTTTGATGATTCCCAAATTTGAGATACACACTATCTTCAATTGGTTTAACCATGTTAATTGCCAATAAAATCGCTGATAGTTCAGAAGTAAATACTGATGCTTCGCTAGGTAATGAGAGCTGACTTGTTTTGTCTGAGGATACTGCAACACAGCCAGCCCCCATTGAAGGCTTAGAGCCGTCAGTATATATAGCATAGTGAGGTCCTTTCCTTTGAATATGTTCAAAGATATGCTGTTTATGGTGACTTGGAGTATAGTTATATCTTTTTGATAAATAAAAAAGATGAGAGCATATCTTGTTTTCATTTTGACCCAAGGAGGAGAAAAATTAGATGGATGAATAAGATTAATACTAACATTTGTTGAATGTAATAGCCTATTCGCTCTAATTGGGAATGGTGGTTCACGATTGTTTATAAATACATCGCTTTGATTAAAGTTTCTTTGTTGGAGAATTGGTGGATAAGATCTTCAATGCCTTTCACATTGTTACAAAATCTCGATGTAAGGACAAAGGTGGCTCCCCACTTTCACATAACACTGAGATATTAGGGGAGATCTAAATGCTCCACTACAAAACCTAAGGCCTCGAGTATGTATTGGATCTAAAGACTTTAAGGTAGCTTTAGATCCTGATCCACATATTTGGCTACCATAATCTATTCTATATAAGACTAATGCTTTATAGATCATCAGCAGTAAAGTTGATCTCTTTGCTCCCCATATTGTATGAGACAACATCGTCATCAGGTTTGTTTGACTGATTGATCACGACCCAGCACTGAGGACAGGGCTGCTTGACATTAAACTTTCCCCTCACTCAAACACATCAGGTACTCGAGTTCTAAGTGTGAGGTGGCCTGCCGTCCATCCCCACACTCCTTCAAATCCCAAGAAAAAGTCTAAATCATGTCCAAAACCAAGCCAAAAGTCATCAACATAAATTCCATACCTTATAGGGGGAGGAGGCAGAAAGATAGGCAGAAAGATGAAATGTTTCTAGTATAAGGAAAAGGGCTGACTTATTTAGTTGGATCAACAGCTGGCACCAAGGCCCAGCGAGAAAACAGTTCCCACCAGGCATCAGGGCCCAGCTGCTGAACCCTAAGCCCCTCATCCTTGGCTAGGCTTCAGCATCTGGGGGGTTCATCATTAGGTTGAGATCATCATTACATTTAGATTTGATGTATGATATGTGCGCTTTCCAATTGAGGTGGGTATTAAATATTAGTCCCAAACATTTTACATTATCCTGGAATTGGATTGATGGATGTATGATATTTAGGGCTAAAGCCCAGGCACTGGGGCCAAGAAGGACATTCAGCGCCGTAATGAAAGTTAAATAAATTGAATTATGGTAAATGATTGAATGAATTAGTGAAAGAAATGATTCATAAAATTAGATGTGACTAATAAATTTAAGAAAAGTATGAAGTTTAATGAGTGGCGTAATATATATTAAAAATAATTTAATGCCTTTAAAAATCTGTAAGATATGATATAGAAATAATTAACTACATGTCATTAAAAATTTGTATACACTTTAAAAAGGAGATGAGAGCAGAAATATCTGCTTCATCTCCCAAGATGTTCGAGAGGGATTTACCTAGGAAATATCTTTCCCTTTGGTTAAAATATCTGGGGCAAACCATCAGAATGTGCTCCACTGTTTGTATCTCGTCACAGTAAGCACACGCTGGTGGGCTGCTTCCTTCTAAAATAAACTGATGGGTTAAATAAGTGTTCCCAATCCTTAATTTCGTTAAAATAACCTCTGTTCGTCTGTCAAGCTGGAATGACGAAGGCCACGGCAGTATATTTCTCTTAATATTTCTATACTTACCATTATTGGAAAGAAGATGGGAAGTCCCCCTTTATTGCCATTTACTTAATACATAAGACCTAATAGGACCTTTTAGGTCTGTATGAGGCACTTTTTTAAAAGTTGCTTCTGGTAAAATGCGAGCAGCTTTCGCTTCCCATTCTGCAGTCTCGTTTCCGTGAATCCCCACGTGAGAAGGGACCCAACAGAAAGAGACTGACTTACGCAGACAATATATACGAAAAAGCGACTCCTGAACTTTTTTAATTAACGGAAGAAAGCCATTAAATCTTTTAATGGCTTCTAAAGTGCTTTTAGTCACTACTTTGAAGAACTAAATCCAGGGCAGACACTACGGTTGTTAATTCGGCTGTAAATATTGATGCAAAGTCAGGTAATTTAGCTGTATATGCTGTATCACCAAGGATAACAGCACACCCAACACCACTATCTGACTTTGATCCATCTGCATAAATCTTTATATAACTGGCATGGGCAAAGTCGTGCTCTAAGAATTTTCCCCTAATCTCTTCTTCAGTACAGTCTATTTTCTTAAACGATTTCTTGCACATTAATGCTTCAGGAATAAGCCATGGAGGATTTACAGGATGTTTTACTTCCAGGACGTTTTGGGATTTGAGATGGTTATCCCTCATATCCTCAGTCAGTCGAATTTGGAATGGTTTTGAAGCTCTTGTACCAGAGAAATTCTGTGAGTCTGTTTCCTTGAGTACTTGAAAGGAGGGATTGTTGGGAGTACTTTTCATTCTAGCCACGTTTTGCAACCCTAGCTCTTGCCTTCTTAGATAAAGGGGAAGATGATGTGTCGACATATATGCTTTCAACAGGAGAAGTTCTAAAAGCCCTTGAGCATTTTCTCAACCCTATGTTCTGTACAACATCCAATCCCTTTAGCTTGGTTTTGCAAGCTGAAGAATAGATCTGACAGCCATAGTCTAGCTTGGAGCGACACAGCGAGTCATACATCCTCAAAAAGGATTTCTTATCAGTCCCCAACTATACCCAGAAACAATTTTTAAAATATTCAAAGAATTTTTTAACATTAACTTAACCTTTAGGGATTTATGTGGCTGGCCCATGCTAATTTGTGGTCAATAATCACCCCCAGAAATTTTACTTCATTATCATAAGAAATGATAGATCCTTTGTAACTAAGTGTGGGAACTTCATCCACACGCTGGCATCTGGTAAATCTTACTGCAACTGTTTTGGAAGAGGAGAATTTAAAATCATTATCATCAGCCTACTTAGTTATTACATTAATAGACCTTTGCAGATGTTTACATACTGACAATAAATCATATCCTGTGCAGTATTTTGCAAGGTCATCGACAAAAAGTGAACATTTAACAGAAGGCAAGATTTTTTCAACCACACTATTTATTGCTACTGAAAAGAGTGTTACACTCAAAACGCTTCCTTCAAGAACTTCCTCCTGCACAAAAGGTCGGGAGAAAGAGCTTCCCACTTTTGCCTTAAAAAATCTGTCCATTAAAAAGGAATATATAAATCTGATCATTCTTCCCCATATGCCCATCTTGTGCAATCGTTTCATGAGGCCAATTCTCAAGGCAGTGTCATAAGCTTTTTCGAGGCCAAAAACATTGTTTGGCGACTCCTTGCTGGATTTGGTTGGTCAGCCTCAGCAACGGATCAAGGGTGGAGCGGTTTTTCCTGAAACCAAATTGAAATGATGATATTAATCCTTTAGTTTCTAAGAACCAAATTAGTCTAGTATTTATCATTTTCTCCATCAGCTTACACACACAGCTGGTAAGAGCTATTGGTCTATAGCTGATGCCTAGGGAAGCATCTTTATTAGGCTTTTTAATTGGAATAACTATGGATATTTTCCAGTCATTGGGTAAAATTCCAGTTTCCCATATTTTGTTTATAATCTTGAGTAAATAGTTTTTGGCATCGTCTGGGAGGTGTTTAAGCATTTCATATATGATTGTATCCTCACCTGGAGTTGTGGATTCACTAGAGGAGAGTGTCTCCCATAATTCTCTCAAGGAAAACCTGTAGTTATATGGTTAGTTCAGATTTTCCTTAATCAAATTTCAGAATCATTTCAGAATTCCTAATATTTTTAATTTCTCGAGAATAATTGTTGGCACTGGAAACTTCAGAAAAGTCTTTTCCTGGCTCATTAGCAACTTCAATGGCCTCTTTGATCAGACTGTCTTTTATTTTTAATGAGGGTAATGGTGACGCAACAAATTTTCCCACTCAGTTTCCGTATTTTGCGCCACACCACTTTCAGTGGAGTCTTTGAGTTTATTCCATTAACAAGGTAAAGCCAACTTTCTCTTTTGGCTTTCTTATAAAAGCGGCGTTGCTTGGCTAAAGCACGTCTTTAGATTAATTTAGACTGAGGAGAGACACTAGTTTTGTAACGTCTGTAGCACTTCTTATCACTTTCCTCAGAATACCACAAGTCTTATTCCACCAAGGAACTGCAAGTTTATGAGGTTTGCCTCTTGTTTTGGGAATTGAGCCTTCAGCACTCTTCAGAGTAGATTGAATAAAGTAATCATAAGCATCTAGATGAGAATGAAATGACTCAAACTCCCTATCTAGTTTGATGTCCTTACTGAATTTATCCCAGTCTGCCTCCTCTACCTTCCACTTCGGTAAAACTTCAGATGGCCCATTCACACCATATTTCAAATGGATCGGGTAATAATCACTTGTTGAAGAGATTCGAAGGTCTAGTGCAGAGAAATGATGATCATGATTGCTGTGGAAAGTCATTGACCCATTATTATATAGGATAACATCATTCCTATCAATTAGGTCTTCAATTAATTTCCCTTTACTGTCTAGAAACCGACTTCCCCAGAAGGGGGTTGTGGGCATTAAAATCTCCTAGGAGAAGTAAAGGAGCTAGAATTTGGTAAATAAGGACTGAATATCATCACTCTTAAAAGCAAGATCTGGTGGAAGGTATAAGGAGAAGACTGTTATCCTCTTTTCCAAGATGACTGAGATATCAACAGCTTATAGAGTTGTATTTAATTGTATTATGGAGTGCTGCAGAGATTTATTAACAATAATTGCAGCACCTCCATGGGCCCAACCACCACTTGGGGGAGAGGAGTTGAATATTGAATAATTTAGTCCAGGATTATAAGGAGAGTTTCCTAACATTGTCTCCTGCAGGCATTTAATCCCTGGACTGGATTCATGAATTAAGACTTTAAGGTCTTCTGTATGGGCTCTGAGACCTTTACGTTCCACTGAAGGATATCGAACATGAATGTTAAGGTGGTCAAATGTGCTACTTCCCACTCCTTAGAGGGGAGAGAAATTTAGAGTTTTTGGCTGACCATATTTCTGGTTATGATCCTGTTCAGAATTTCTACTGTGATTCTGTGAATCAAAATGTTCATTTGTCTTAGGGCGGGAAAACTGATCAGAACTCACATGTTTTTGGGCTGATACTGCTTTCGGAACCGCCTTTCTAGGTAGAGAGATCTCTTCCGAAACACTGAACCCATTAGAGGTTTTTATTTTAAAGCTATCATTATTTGGGCATATATTTGTTGTGTGCTTCTTGGTGGTTGTAATTATAGTTTTGTTTTCATTTTTGTTTGTGGCTGTGACAATTGATGGCTCGAAATTAGCTCTATCTAATTGGGCTTGCTCACTTGGCTTATTCTTGTTGTGAGTGTTTTTGGAACAGCTTCCCCAATTATCAATTGAGTTTGGCTCCCTTTGTTTTGGAGGTGAGCCTGCAACTATCATATTAGTCACCTTTGTACTGACTTTGGGAGATGGGTTTTCTGTGCTTCTGGAAGTACAACTTTTGGTGTTGGACTCCAAGGCACTAGCAGATGAAAATTTCTTGACAGATTTGGGATTTTCATTATTTACAGTCTGTCTAGTAGCAGGTGTGTGATGCCTGTTATCAGATGCAGTTATTGATTGTCTTACATTGCTGGTATTTTTCATAAGTTTTATTACAGAAGCATAGGTAGAGTAGGAATTTTTGTTTGCCCCCATTATCACACGCTTTGCTTCGCTAATGCTGATATGTTCATTATCGACCACTGCCAATATTTCTTCTTCAAATCTGTATCTGAGGCAAGCCCTAGAATTTGGAGAGTGTTCACCCTTACATTGAAAACCGTATTGGGCTGCTTCGCAATCATCAAAATTATCCACAGAGCACACAGAACATCTTTTGTTGTTTTCACACGGGTTTTGAATGTGGCCATATTAAAAAAAAAATGCGACACTGTTTAGGATTTCTTTTATATCTTTCAACCTGCATCCTCTCATGGCCAACAATGATAGTATCAGGTAGGTAACTGGAGGAGAAGGTTAAAAGGATAGCTGCATCCCCTCCTAGTTTTTTTTACATGAGATACACAAGGAGGACATCAGTGGAGAATATCTAATGACAAATTTATATTAGAGTAATGAAGAACTCTACTATTTGGATCAAATCCACCAGATTTACTAACATTCTGGTGTCTCGGTGTTTAGTTCTGTCCAATAGCCGAGCTCATATCCATGTTCATGCTAGAAGTTGTTGCCAGAACCAGTATGTTGGTGGATCCAGGGGAGGGAAAACTAGTGTCCAAATCCATAGAATTATGCTAGTTCACATTCACAAGTCCAAAAAGGTCGCACCCAACACCCAAGAGCCCAGCTGAGCACCCAACAGAACATCAGAAAGGGAAACCCAGGCAGCTTCCAATGCCTAGACTCCCCACCCCAACAAACCGTCCAAGCCCACAAAGCAATCCCAGGATACTAAGCACGCACACACCAGACCACCTCACACAAACCGGCTCAAATAACCACCCAAAACTGTTAGGTTTTATCAAGAAAGAATCGTGGATCAGTCAGGTATTTGCATTCTCCACCATTAGGCACAAGTGAGAGTTGATTCCCAATAGTCCACCCCATACCATACCTTTTCGGGATAGCATCAATATGTATGGATGGATGGATGGATGGATGTATGAGTTTTAGGGCAAAAGCCCAGGCACTGGGGCCAAAGAAGCCATTCAGCGCCGTAATGGAAAGTAAATAAATTACATTACAAATGAGTTAATAAGTGTATGAAGAAAATGGTTCATAGATAAATTACCATATGACAAATGAATGAATTAATGAAGAAAATGCTTAATAAATAAATATATATATATATCTATGATGTGATAGATAAAAAATAATTAAATGTTATTAAAAATTTTTATAGACTTTAAAAAGGAGATGAGAGCAGAAATATCTGCTTCATCTCAGAAAATATCAAAAAGGGATTTACCACTAAAATATCTCTCTCTCTGGTTAAAATATCTGGGGCAAGCAACCAGAATGTGCTCCACTGTTAACATCTTGCCACCGCAAGCACACTCTGTGTAATTAATACTTTCTTAGTGTTTCTTCAATTCTGGTATTTTCCAGATTTTTCTGTGTTTACATTTACAATTTGGTTAAATTAAACGTTTTTATTAATTAACCATTACCAATTTAATTGAATTTAATGCTTGTGAATTACTTTCCATTTCCTTAGAGTTCGTTTCAAGCTTTTTATTGTTGTTTAACAATTGTGTATTAATTTTTAAATCTTAGTTGTTACTTAACATTTTGAATTTTACTTCAATAATTTAATTTCTTTATTTTTGTTATAAATTATTTTGAGATTGTGAATTTCCCTTAAAAAATTTGAGTTTAATATTAGATTTTTGTATCTAAAATTTGTATGAGTGTTTTCTTTTTTTTCACCAGTAAATTTAATTTTGTTCAGGTAGAGATATAGAGTGGTAATTGAGCTGTTTTTCTTCAACTTGGTTGAAGTGAGTTAGAACGAGGGAAATACTTAGACTTTTAAAAGTTGTTGATGGAGTAATACCCTTTAATTAATTTAATTTAATATAAGATTACCTCACACCTGTTTAGTGAACTTAGTCTGACATAGAAGTTTTCAAGTGATCACTGTTGCCTTTAGAGTATTCAGTTGTATTTTATCTGTGATGAAAGTTCAAGTGTCTGGCTGTTGTGAGGTACCAGATACTTGGCACTTCGTCACAATATGTTATATAATGTAAATATGTTATCACAAACTCCATTCTTATTGCAATTTATCCTTCAGAACCATGCATAATCCACCCTGTAGGGGTTGTCATCACGGAGGAAATGCTGCTTTTTATCCCGGGCAACGCTAAGTTCATCGGCTGAAGTACACACACACACACACACACACACATATATATTATATTATATATATATATATAATATATATAATATATCTATATATATATATTTATATATATATATATATATATATGTATTATTATATATAGTCATTTACCTACCCAAATACCTTAGCCAAATCCCTGATTAACGTCCAACAAAAGACATCTCCCAAAGACTCTGGGGTATATGAGATCCCATGCCAGGACTGTGACCAATCTTACATCGGATTTACAGGTAAATCACTTCCCCAGAGATTAATACAACACAAACGGTCAGTTAGGTATGGACAACAGAACTCGGCTATTTTCAACCATATAAATGAACATAACCATAGAATAAACTGGAATTTGTCACGTGTAATTTATAGCAGCAACTGCCGGTACAAGAGTCAAATGATGGAATCGGCCTTAATAAAAGAGAAGCAGGTAATGAACATCTCAAAAGGGGCGTGGATCTCAGATGTCGTCGACGAAGTTTTCATTCAACCAACGCTTAAGAAGAATAAAGGAAGATTATCAGCGGGGGTGACCTAAATTGGCTTACTTGTGGACGGATCTCTTGGTATAAATACCACCTTTTCTGTAAACTTTTCTCATTCATATACCTGAAGAGAGAGACAGCAGTCTCTGAAATATAGTACTTTTCTCTCTACATTTTGGTGTTTTTATGGGCTCCTTTTATTATATATATATATATATATATATATATATATATATATATATATATATATATATATATATATATATGTGTGTGTGTGTGTGTGTGTGTGTATATATATATATATATATATATATATATATATATATATATATATATATATATATATATATATATATCTTAAAGGCATGGTAGTGGATTGCTAATCTCAGCTCTTTCCGGTTAGAGACAAGTCGGTTAGAAACAAGCGCTGGATTCCTCGAAGATGCTGAAATGAAAAACAGTCAAGAGAGATGACCAATGCACTTTGAGGTCGATGACGCCTCGAAGATCACGCGCTTTGGGCATGAAGCACCCGTGTTTGTTGGGTGAAACATAGGGCGGGTCTGTGAGTGTTTGTAACGAGTAAATGACATTTTATTATGGGGGGATAAGTGCTAAGAGGGGGGACTCACTGATTGCTTGTGACGCAGTGTGGAACACGCCTGGGAGAGGTGTTGCGAGGTGTTGCAGACCCATCGAATAAGATATATATATATATATATATATATATATATATATATATATATATATATATATATATATATATATATATATATATATATATATATATATATATATATACACACATTATATATAGATATATATGTATATACATATATATATATATATATATATATATATTATATATATATATATATATATATATATATATATATATATATATATGATAATATATATAGATATATATATATATATATATATATATATATATTTCATATCATTTATGTAATGTTATATTATGTAAATAAGTTATCACAAACTCCATTCTTATTGTAATTTATCCTTCTGAACCATGCATAATCCACCCTGTAGGGGTTGTCATCACGGAGGGAATGCTGCTTTTTATCCCGGGCACCGCTGAGTTCATCAGCTAGAGTGCATATATATATATATATATATATATATATATATATATATATAATATATATATATATATATATGGGGTCTGCAACACCTCGCAACACCTCTCCCAGTGTTGAAGTGCCTCGAGATACACATTTTTTTTTATCCTGCCATCAGGTGTGCAAATAAATAGATTATTGGGAATGCCAACTCTCGAACACCTTTCATATAGCTGACCATGTGAAAACACTGGCTTATTGCAAAGCTGAGCTTTAAGGCGAATTTGAACGTGCTTAAAGTCAAAATGTGTCAGATGGGATAAGAGGAATTCGGGGTATAAACATATCCTCCCCACTTGCTTTGCCAGTCAGAATTGTAGCTTTTAAGACTCTTGGCATCATAATTTTTTTATGAAAAGGCGAGTTCCATTGCAAAGCTTTGGTGGCTCCAAATTTCTCAAAAGCATTAATGGTGTGCCGATATTGAGTTTAAAGTGGTGAGGTGGATTTCCAAAGGATAGTTCACAACTTCATCTGTATTCCTCACAGGGTAGCTGCTTTAGCAGTTGCAGATTCATGTCGTCAACAGAGTCGTTCTTCAGCGCCAAGGTGGCATGCGTTCTCAGCCAGATATGGTCTTTAAATCTGTTGCCAGGTCAGGAAACACACTAGACATGAGCTCTTGAATATCAAGTATTGAATTTCCAAATGGCAAAGTGACCAGACCATGCTGCCCAACAACTAGAATACCATTGCCAACATCTAATAACTTACTAGAAAAGGCTCCTGCTTCCTCATCGCCACTTAGTTGAACTCTCATGTTGGTTTGGAGTCTTAATTTCTGTACACTCCTCCCCAAGTAGGACGACTTTATGCAGGCATTTACCACGTCGGCTCTCGTTCCCTTAGAAATAACAGATAAAGTCTGCCTGAAATCTCCTGCAAGCAAGACGGTTGTGCTTCAGATCTTGCATGGCCATGTCAAGAGCGTCGAATGCCTAGTGGCTCATGATTGCTTCATCCCAAATGACCAACTTGCAATCGCTAAGTATTTTGCCTTAATGAGGCACGGCTGATGTTGCAGGTTGCCATTTCTTATTTCTTACTTCAACAGGTTCAATGGGAGTTTGAATGAAGAATGCGCAGTCCTTCCACCAGTTACTAGAGTTGTAGCTATACTATATATATATATATATATATATATATATATATATATATATATATATACATCGAGCTACAATGTCCTTTATATCTAATTCGCATTACCTCGGAATTATGTATTTTCATATATGTTAACCGAATGGGAATTTTTTAGGCGAAAAGAAATTTGTCGGTTCACAAGCGCGAACCATCAAACCCACCAAATTCAGGACGCACAGCAAAGCTTTAAACCACATTGGCAGCTCATGGGCACGCGCCCGTGAGCCAACAAATTTCTTATCAACTAAAAAATTCCCCCTTCGGTAAATATATATAAAAATATATTTATTCCGAGGTAGAGCGAATTAGATATTACAGGACATTGTAGCTTGATGTATGTATATGAATCACGGTAATGCGATATGACATATATTTATATATATATATTATATATACATATAATATATATAATAATATGATATATATAATATATACACATATATAGATACACAATATTAATATATAATATATATAAATATATATATATAATATATATTGTCACTTTGTTGTGATATTTTATTCTTAGTTATTTTATTATTCTATTTTTTGTTATGTATATGAACTGTATTATTTTCCATTTAAGTTTGTTTTCCTCCTCCCCGGTGGTTTGTCTGTTTGGTATTGCCACTAATGACTATTCTGTCTTTTCATATATTTGTGAGTGAGTGGTGCTGTCACCGTGGCTGTGTCGGCGATATTTTCGGCTTGAGGAGGCAGTCGATCTCTGAGCCTTGTTACTCCTGGTGACTGGGATTTGCTACGTATCGCCTGCTTGGATATACGATTATTCCTGAAGGATTACGCTTCATCCTGCCTCACCCTCGGCTCAGTAAATGTCGAGGGGCTCTCGCTTAGCCAAGGTATAAGTGATTAATATTTTTGGAATGTTCAGGGGATCTTTGTGAGGCCTTTGGCTCTGGTTTGATTTGGACGTCCCGGGTATTTTGGAGGATCATCCTCGAGGACGTAGGATCGTTGATGGTTGGATCCTATGGAGTACCACAAATATTTATGTACGTACTTATATCACTTTGCCACTTCACTTTTGTCTCTGGACGCAGAGGCATATACGTAATTATAAAGATCACGGTTATAACTCCAGTGTTACGGAGGACAGAAATACATATATGTAATTAAGGAGATCACGGCAACAGCTCCAGTGTTTCAGAGGAGGGAAACCACCGTTTGGGTTTAGTTTGTAATTGATAGGTTATTCTTGCTTTCCGTATGCCTTCTCATGTCTGAACCCCCTTCTCCTTTTGGATGTATCCTCGCTTTACTATCTTAATTGGGTAAGTGTGTTATTTTATAAATATTTCAGGGTGAGTGATTTTCATTAATATATGTACTGTGAGGTTCAGGAATAACTTCTGTCTTTATGTTTAGTATTATATTTAAGTGTTTTTGTGGTGTTTCGTTTTTCCCCATGAATTAATTTTTGCACTCTTGATATTATTTGAGAAATATATATATATATATATATATATATATATATATATATATATATATATATATATATATATATATATATATATATATATATATATATATATATATATATTATTGACTATATCTGCGAAATACAACTGCCAGGATATGAATGATTCAATTCTCGATTCCCCAGTATTTTTTTTATATCGTACTTCCGATGAAAATTGGAGGTTTGGTTCAGGAATGGAGGAATTCTTCATTTTGTTCCATATCCAGGTTTCCTAAAAAGATTTCCGGCGAATCGGATCCGCAAATATTGGAAGATCCACAGGGTAACCCTTCTTTGATTGGTTGGTTGTTTATATATACGTGTATATATATTGGGGTATATATATATATAATATATATATATATATATATATATATGTATATTTTATATATATATATAATATAATATATATATAATGCAGATGTATGTACACGTGTGTGTGCGCAAGTTTGTGCATTCGTGTGTTTAACAAATCTTTTTTTTCAGAATGAAATAAAATAGTAATTTACAAGAAAATTACTTTTATTAATTTGATGTATTAAAACATGTTTATATTAACAATATTGTCATCATGAAAAGTTTATATCAATATACAAATACGGTGTTAGATTATATTACCTTAACTAATAATTCTCCAGGTTTTTTCGCTGCCATAAAAAAAATAAGCAGAAGCAAAATATATGATGTCGTCAATTATATTACATCTGTAGTATTATTATTACTATTATTATATTTCAGTGAATGAAGCCTGTTCACATGGAACACGCACACAGGGGCCATTGATTTGAAATTCAAGCTTCCAAGGAGTGTTGGTTTCAACCTCCCACACCAGACCCCACACTGCAGCAGTAACCGATCATGATGCAGAGCCAACGATTTTCTATCGCCCTAGGGGAGACGCGAACCCGCGACATCTGAGAGGCAAGACACGACACTATCCACTATACCAGCAGATCAATGGTAAATTTTTCTTTTTTTAATTTGCCAACTTGAAACAAAAGACAAGACGAAAAATAAAAATCTTTGAAATTGTTTGTTAGTTACCGCCCGAAAATAACTCCCATTCCATGACTTGTCCCTCGTGAGGGAAAGAGTAAAAAATAAATAAATAAATAAAAACAAGCCCTAGAAATGCCGGGGTCTTTTCCTTTCGCTTCCTTGAGAATTCCATCCAGCATTTCCAGCACCCTCGAAAGGGCTCCGCCCTTTTCTGTCCGCGTAAAATTGGCCTGGCCTCTTCCACTCCGAAGTAAGGAAGTTGCGTCACACTCGCCGAGATTTCTCTAACTGTGCGTCCATTTCAGGACCGAAATTGCTGTTATTTCTGCATACAAGTTTCGGCTGTCTTTTGACTTTCTTTCCTTCCTATTCCATTCCAATTTTCCACTGTTCTCGCCCTCACTCATTTCTTTTTCTTTACGTATATATAATCCGTTGTCCATTTACTCTCTTCCTGTCTATTCTAACATCCTCTGCTATCCCTAACTACTGTCAAATGACTGGTTATCCGTTTGGTACCATATCTGGATAATAGCCAGCTACAAAAAAGATTAGTACATCTAAACACTTTCTGCCTACCTTTCTGGGACAATCGACGGAAGTAAGTGCAGCCAGGCCAGCAATATTATACTTTAAATTAAAAATGGTATCATTCATACTGTTCCTTTTGAAGCATATAGCAATATCAGGTAACATAAAGCAACTTCGGATATCAAAAGAAAAAGACGTCGGTTTCATCTCCAGAGGGGCTTTTATCGAAGAGATCTGCATCACAATGGTTTTGCCAAAAATGGTCAGCTGCACCACCGAAAATTTTGTGTTCGCTATATTACTACATACCGCGTTTTGAATATGTGAGAAGGGTACAAGAGAGGAATACCAGTAGGAAAGCCAATCATGGCCACACACACGTCATTGGTAAAGACCCGGCTGGATGGGTTCCCAGCAAAATCTAGATGGTAGGCATATGTGATAACAGATTGTTCCCTATGTTTCCCCAGAGTCTCTTACTTGATTCGACTTCAGAAATTTCCTGGGGGTTGTCTTTCCCTCTTAGCTGTATAGTCTTTTCTGGTTGGGCCTATTGGTATACTTTATTCCTGTTCATTTACTGTTGGATATTGTGGGCTTTGGTTTTAAGCCTATCTTATACTTTGTATTTCTCGTTCAGTTCCTCCCTTCTTTTCTTGCTCCTTAGTCTCTTTTCTGCCATCTCTTTCAGTTTAGTCAAATCAGATCTCATCTTCATAATTTGTTTTTCCAATCGCCTTTTCCAAGGTGGTAGCTGTTTTAGTTTCTGCTGGCTTGTTTGTGATGGTGGTGTTGGTGTTTGTATCCCCATGAGTTCTGCTACTAGTCTTTCTCCTGCATATGCCAGGTTATTTGCTTCTGTACTACTGTTGGTGTGCATTAGTCTCAATATTTTATTAACTTCACTTGTTTTCTCCCTTAATTTCTTTGTGTCGTAGGCTTTCATGACAGAAGATAAAACCTATTCATATGGAACAAGCCCACCATTGACTTGAAATTCAATCTTCCAAAAAATACAGTGTTTATTAACAAGAAGGAAGACGAGGTAAATGGTAATATGGAAAGAAGAGACCACACTTATTAAATAAAAATGAAAATAAAATGTAAATTAATAAATTAACAATTAGAAAAAACTTATTAAAAGCGTAACCGATTCTAAAACTGATCACAATCTATGAAGGAATTCTGGAATATACCTAACAGTTCCAAGGAACTGTCAGAGAAAGATATGAAAAACTCCTCTCTTTATCAGGATGTTTCCAATACGTGTGTTCGTGTTCTTTTCTCAAAACAGAGTATTACAGATATCTTAGTACTTTCACTGAATAAGAAACAGCTAACCTAACATATCTAATTATGCAATAACTATATTACATTTGCGCAAAATCTGAGGCACCATTATTAAAGAATTGTGGCGGTAAATTTTTTTACCCATCTAAACTTCCAAAATAAGAAAAATAAAAGAAAATAAAGAAGAATCTGCTTGTCAGTTACCTTCCGAAAACAGCTTTTCTATTCCACGACTTCGCCCTCGTGAGGGAGAGTAAAAAAGAAAAGAAAAAAATCCCTAGAAATGTGTGACTCTTTTCCTTTGACTTCCTTGAGAATTCCCTCCAGCATTTCCATCACCCTCGTAAGGGCTCCGCCCTCTTTCTGTCCGCGTAAAATTGCCCTGGCCTTTTCCCCTTCGAAGTAAGGAAGGTTTGACACCCTCGGAAAGATTCTCTAATTGTGCGTCCATTTCAGGACCGAAATTGTTTAGTTATTTCTGCGTAAAAAGTTCAACAGTCTTTGGCTTTTATATTAGTTTCCCTGTAAAGGATCGTATTGCGAAACATATTGGGAAAAAACAAAAGAGATACATATATAGGGTCTTTTAATGATTAACACGCTTTATTAATATTTTCCTATTTCATATGCCTACTCCATTACAAATTGTTAAGTAATGTCTCCCATGAAGAATGAAATATGAAGTTTTCCTCAAACTTTTCTTCGTCAGAGATCTTCATGAAATTATCTTTTCCTATTCACGCATTTCCCATGAATTTTATTGTTCGTATTTTCTATTCATCCCCATCGTACCATCCTGTGCCATCAGGCAACTAATCGTTCATTACTGTTTATCCGTTGAGCAGTACATCTAGACATTACCCAGAAACGTAGAACTTTGGTATATCTAAGCAGTTTGTCTGCCTTTCTGAGACCAAAGAAACACTGATTGATTGATTGATTATGTCTATTAAAACTGGCGTCACAACATCTACGTTATTGACACCGAAATCAATTTAAATAGAAAAAAAATTATATCTTAAATAAATTTCATATAAAAAGTCTAAAAATATATGTATATAAATATATTTGTTCAAATATATAAATTCTTACAGACCTTCTATGTATAATCGAAATTTTGTTGAAGAGCCCCGCCTCCCATATGAAGATATATAACTGGTCTATATTACAATGCTTTCCAAGAATTGTAGCTAGAATAAAATTACCTTCTCTGTCACGTCCCCAAGACAGGAACCCATATTTCAAATTCCCAAGTCTGGGACATTCAACCAGTAAATTTCTCACAGTCAAGGGCACAATACAGTCATCGCAAAATGGAGGATTTTCACGGGGCATCAAGAACCTATGAGTGAGTCCTGTCCCCTTAGCATAAAGGGATATGACCAAGGAGACACTGATGACGTGATACTGCGCATTTTCTGATTAGTAAAAATATCATCCCATTGGGACTAACATTTTGTTATTCTCTGACCTACTAGAGGATATAAATCCTGATATGGTAGGAGGCAACTTGTGGGTTCTCGGGAGCTGACCGCCGACTTTCCAAACCACCTTACCATGGGAATGCACCCAACTGAACTTTACTTCTTTGCCTTTTCTTTTCAATAAAAGCAGCCATTCCAATATATCCAAATTCAGAGGGCTTAGCAAGTTTAAAGTTTCCAGCGACTGAAGAACACTTCTTGAGTAACAATATATAATAAAATTATTTTCATTCAGAATTTAAATTTCCTTTAAATCCTTCAAAATTGCATATAGTTCTGCTGTGAAAATTGATGCAACAGATGAACCCCCCGCTTCTCTCTACATAAGGGAAGGCTGCACTTCTCTCTATATCAGGGAAGCCTACACCAAAGCCGACGGCAGCATCTGACTTTGAACCATCCGTGAAAACTGCAGGGGAGTTATCATGTTGCAAGGAGTGTTCTAAAAATATTGACTGCATAGCCTCACTGGATAATTCTGCCTTGGTAAAATTAAAATATCTACAGAATTCTACCTCTGGAAAGTTCCAGGGGGGACTAACTGAATATTCTGCAGGTAAAATCTCAATCCTTGGCATGTTTAATTTACTGACAATAAAATTTACTCTAAAAGCGAATGGATGAGGTTGCGTGGGGTGATTTTCATAAAACTCCGAACCAGCAGACGCTTGTAATGAAGATCTAGTAGCAGCTTACCAGCATCTACAAGGAAGCTGTCGGTGAGAGATGATTTAAATGCTTCTGTACTTTACCGGATTCCTCCATGATGAATTAAGCTGAGCATTTTAAGGCTATTTGGCTTTACAGAAGTGTACACTTCACACCCATAAGTTGATTTTGAAGAGACCAAGGCTTTATATAATCTCAACATCTGAGTTCGGTCTGCACACCACGAAGTGTGAGACACGACTTTCAGCAAATTCATTGCTTTCAATCATTTTGCCTTATTATATTTCAGATGTGGAATCCAAGTCAACTTCCTATCAAAAATCAACCCTAGAAACCTTGTTTCACTAACACATGGAATTCTCTGCCTTTGTATGAATAAATCTGGATCAGGTTGGATTCCCCTTATACAAAATAAGTTATGGTTACTGTTTTTCAGGCAGAAAATCTAAAACCATTAACCTTAGCCCACTTTACTATATTATCAATGCAGAGCTGTAGGTGGCGTTCAGCCACTGCCACTTATTGCTGCAAAGGAAATCGAAAGTTCGTCGACAAAAAGGGTATATGTTATATCTGGGGGAATTATTTTGGAAACCCCATTGACTGCCAAGGCAAACAAGGTTACAATTAAAAAACTTCCTTGTGGTACTCCTTCTTCTTGATTGAATACATCTGACATTGTTGCTCCAACTTGAACCTGAAATAACCTATTTAAAAAAAAAAAACCTTAATAAAGAGGGGCAAATTACCTCTCAGGTTACATTCATAAAGAACCCTCAAAATGCCTTATCTCCATGTTGTATCATTTGCCCTCTCTAGATCAAAGAAAACAGTGATGTGATGCTGCTTGTCGGCAAAAGCTTCATATACTGAAGATTCCATCTGAACCAATACATCAGTTGTGGAGTGCATACTTCGAAAACCACCCTGAGCAGGCGACAGATATTTACCCCGTTCCAAAAATCAATTCAAGCATGTGTTCACCACTTTTTCCATGATCTTACAGAAACATGATGTCAATGCAATAATTTTCTGTCTTGAATGAATCTTTTCCAGGTTTCATGAATGGCAGTAATTTTAACTTCACCCAAAGCTTGGGGAAGATACGTTCTCAGTAAATTCTGTTAATAAGGCTTAACATGAAAAGTTTGGTATTTTCACTGGTATGCTTAATCACTGAATATATTAAATTAACTAGCGCTGGAGCTGATTCATTACATTTATTCAAGGCTGATTCAAATTCTCTCATAGAAAAAGGAACATTGTATTCCTCATGTCTTAATGTATTAAAATCAATTTCAACCTGTTCCATTAGCAGCCTTTGAGCTGAATACGGTCTTACATCATTTTTCTTTGCAACATTAGCAAAATGATCGATAACTGGAGGTTGGCAAGGAGTAAATTTGCCTGCTATTTTTCTAACTCTCTTCCAAACTAAAGCCAGAGGAGTTTTCGAATTTAGTGAAGATATGAATATCGTCCAAGATTCTTTCCGTGCTTTTTTTATTTCCATGGGAAAATAAACACGGTAATACTCACATTTTCGTCTCCAGTATCTGGTGTAGGCTGATCTTTTAGTTCTATGAGTTTCCTGGCATTTACGAGTCCACCAGGGAACTGGTCGGCAGACAAATATGCCGGAAGTCCTAGGTATAGATTGAAGACCAGCTGAGAACATTACCGTATTCAAAAAGTCAAGAGCATCATCTACACAGGGATAGTCATCAGCAGAGTCATCTATCGAGCTGTGCTCCTGGAATTTTGTCCAATCAGCTTTACCAATGTTCCATTTAGGTAGCCTTGAAGATGGAGGACTTGATGCTACATTCACCACTATTGGAAAATGGTCACTTGTAATCTATTATTTATAGTTTTCCAATTAAAGTCAATTAGGAAGTCATCACTACATATAGATAAATCAATTGCTGATAACGTGTCTGTTTGAACATGAAAATATGTAGACTCCACGGAGTTGAGGATCCCCACATTTTCATCTTTTATGATGGAACCTAAGCACCTTCCTCTTTGATTGGTGATGATGTCATCCCAAAGAGGGCTTATGCTTTTCATATCTCCCAAAATAACAAAAGGACGTGGTAACTGTTGAATAAGAGATTTAAATTTATTGATAGGAAAGACTTTGTTAGGTGGTAGACAGAGAGAGCATACTGTATAGTTTCTTTGCAAATGGATCTGCACACTTATCACTTGCAATGCTGATTGGATACTAATAGGAATTTGTGGGGTGTCATTTTGAACATACAAAACGATACCACCAAGGCTTCCAATATTTAAATTATAGGTGGATTGATAGGCTGTATACTATCGTGGGCAAGGGCACATTTTATTACCAATCATGGTCTTCTGCAGAGCTAAACAAACAGGAGACACTTCTGATATGAGCAGCCTTAACTCTTCCCATTTAGCTCTTAATCCCTGACAGTTCCACTGGAGAAAATTAATGAATTCTACTTTCCTTTATAGTCCAGGTGCTGGGTATGGTTCTGTAGGAAAATTTGAGTATGGAGAAATTTACTTCAGAAATGTTTAGTAGGTGTCTTAGTAAGTATTTTTGACGTAGGTGGACATCTGCATCTGGTAGGTTTTCCGGTCATGACGTCATCAAAGATGGCGGCCGCTCGATTTGGATGACACTTTTACTATTTCCACTAATTAGAACTTCACAAACTTAAAAAAAAAGAGGCAAAAGTGATGAAAATGTTTGCAAATACTTAAAAGTGTCTTATTTTAAGGTATTATTCTAAATTTTTTCGCCCAATTAATATGGTATTTTTTTCCCACGGGTTGCTGAAATGAAATGAAGATATGGATGTCCTAAAATAGTTTAGTGTTAAAGGATGGTGCATCAGACTTCAAACCAAGTGAAAATCCATGTATCATGTGTAATAAAAGTGATGGGAGTGTGTCAGGTACTGAAAATGGCAGAAGAAAATTCAGGGCAGCTGCAAAAATACGCAATGCCATTGTTACTAACCGTTTAAAGGACCATTAAGTGAGGCTGCAGTGTTTTCCTACCATGATAAGGAAAAAATAGAATATGAAGATGAAGCAAGAAAACGATCACGACACCACAATCCTCAAGCAAGTGTTACTTCTTATCTAGACCATTTAGCATTATCTGTCACCAGAAATCTCATAAGCAAATTTACCAGAAGTATAGAATAAGTGAGAGCCCAAGAGCTGAAGAGGCTTTGAAAGCCACTTTGTACTTACAAGATGATGTTTTTACTCGCACTTGTCACTTGCAAGATGTATCAAGTGTTTTAGGGCCGATTTACTGTGTCACGTCAATTGTATATCTGGGTATTTACATAAATGCAAATGGAAACTTCAGTCAGATAGCAAAAGCACACCTCAAGTATCAGAAAAGGTATTAGCGTTTTCCTGATATTAAATCTGTCTAGATAAATGAAGGTAAAATAAGTTGAATTATGGTAAATGATTTAATGAATTAGTGAAGGAATTGATTCATAAAATTAGATGTGACAAATAAATAAGATAAAAATATGAAGTTTAATGAATGGCGTAATATACATAAAAAATAGTTTCATGACTTTAAAAATCTGTATATGATATATAAATACTTATCTAAATGTTATTAAAAAAATTCATACTCTTTAAAAAAAAGAGATGAGATCCAGAAAAATCTACTTCATCTCCCAAGATATTTGAGAGGGATTTATCCTGGAAATATCTTTCCCTCTGGGTTAAAATATCTGGGGCAAACCATCAGAATGTACTCCACTGTTAGTATCTCGTCGCAGTGAGCACACACTGGTGGATTGCTTCCTTCTAAAATAAACTGATGGGTTAAATAAGTGTTCCCAATCCTTAATCTCGTTAAAATAACCTCTGTTCGTCCGTCAAGCTGGAATGACGAAGGCCCCGGCAGTATATTTTTCCTAATATTTCTATACTTACTATTATTGGCAAGAAGAGGAGAAGTCCATCTTTCTTGCCATTTACTTAATACATAAGACCAAATAGGTCCTTTTACGTCTGTATGAGGCACTTTCCTGAAGGTTGTTTCTGGCAAAGCGCTGGTAGCTTTTGCTTTCCTGTCTGCAGTCTCGTTTCCGTGAATCCCCACGTGAGAAGGGACCCAACTGAAAGAAACTGACTTACGCACACAATATATACGAAAATCGACTCCTGAACTTTTTGGATTAACGGATGAAAACTAATAATTTTTTTTATAGCTTCTAAAGTGCTTTTAGAATCCGAGTATATGACAAAATTAGGGTCACTACTTTGACGAACTAAATCTAGGGCAGAGACTACGGCTGTTAATTCGGCTGTAAATATTGATGCAAAGTCAGGTAATTTAGCTGTATATGCTGTATCATCAAGGATAACAGCACACCCAACACCACTATCTGACATTGATCCATCTGTATAAATCTTCACATAACTTGCACACTAATGCTTTAGGAATAAGCCATGAAGGATTAACATGATATTTTACTTCCAGGACTTTCTGGGATTTAAGATGGTTATCCCTAACATTCTCGTTCAGTCGAATTTGGTTTTGATTGATTGTGAATTATATCTGGCGTCAAAACATCTGGGTAACTGACACCGAAATAAATTAAAAAGAAAAAATTAAATTCTAAATAAATTTCGTATAAAAATATCTATAAATATATTATATAAAAATTTTGTTCATATATATAAGTTCTTACATAGACAATCTATGTATAATTTAAATTTGGTTAAGGAGGCCCGCCTCCGCCATAAATTTATATAACTGCTCTATATTACAATCCTTTCCAAGAATTGTAGTTAGGATAAAATTACCTACTCTGTCACGACCCCAAGACAGGAACCTATGTCTCAAATTCCCGAATCTGGGACATTCAATCAGCAAATGTTTCACAGTCAAGGGCACAGTACAGTTCTCGCAAAACGGAGGATTTTCACGAGACATCAAGAACCCATGGGTGAGTCTTGTATGTCCAATCCTCAATCTGCACAACATCGTTTCTTGTCTCCTTGGCATATTCGGATATGACCAAGGAGCCACTGATGACGTGATACTGCACATTTTTTGATTAGTCAAATATCTTCCTACTGGGACTGCCAACATTCGTTAACTCTCTGACCTACTAGAGGATACAAATCCCGATATGGTAGTAGGCATCTTGTGGGTTCTGGGGAGCTTATCGCAGACTTTGCAAGTTGGTCAACTTTCTCATTCCAAGCCACCTAAACATGGGAAGAAACCCAACAGAACTTTATTTCTTTCCCTCTTCTTTTTAGTAGAAGCAGCCATTCCAATATATCTAAAATCAGAGGGTTTAAAGGGTTAAAAGATTCCAGCTACTGAAGAACACTTCTTGAGTCACAATATATAATAAAATTATTTTCATTCCGAATTAAAACTTCCTTTAAAATCTTTAAAATTCCATATAATTCTGCTGTAAAAATCGATGCAACAGATGATAACCTGCCACTTCTCTCTACATCAGGGAAGGCTTCACCAAAAGCCAACGTCAGCATCTGACTTTGAGCCATCCGTGAAAACTGCATTGGAGTCATCATGTTGCAAAGTGTGTTCTAAAAATATTGACCGCATGGCCTCACTAGACAATTCTGTCTTGGTAAAATTAAAATATCTACAAAATTTTACCTCTGGAAAGTTCCAGGGGCGACTAAATGAATATTTTGCAGGTAAAATCTCGATTCTTGTCATATTTAATTCACGGACAATAAAATTTACTCTAAAAGCTAATGGATGAGGTTGCTTGGGGTGACTTTCATAAAACTGCCAATGCCTTTCATTTCTCATACAATGCTGGCTAAAGACTTAGGTAGCCTATGGAATCTATACCAGCTCCAAACCAGCAGACGCTTGTAATGAAGATCCAGTGGCACCTCATCAGCATCTACAAGCATGCTCTCGGTGGGAAATGATTTAAATGCTCCTGTACACAACCGCATTCCTCCATTATGAATTGAGTTGAGCATTTTAAGGCTATTTGGCTTTGCAGAAGTATACACCTCACACCCATAACTTAATTTTGAAAAGACCAAGGCTTTATATAATCTCAACATCTTAGTTCGGTCTGCACCCCACGAAGTGTGAGAAAGGACTTTCAGCAAATTCATTGCTTTCTAGCATTTTGCCTTAATATATTTCAGATGTGGAATCCAGGTCAGCTTACTATCAAAAATCAAGCCAAGAAACCTTGTTTCACCAACACATGGAATTATCTGACTATGAATGAACAGATCTGGATCAGGGTGGATTCCCCTTATACGACAAAAGTGCATAGTTACTGTTTTACTAGCAGAAAATCTAAAACCATTAACCTCAGCCCACTTTAATATAATATCAATGCAGAGCTGAAGGCAGCGTTCAGCCACTGCCATCCTTAATGCTCCAAAGGAAACCGATAGGTCATCAACAAAAAGGGTATATGTTATATCTGGGGGAATTATTTTAGAAACCCCATTGATTACCAAGGCGAACAAGGTTACAATTAAAAAACTTCCTTGTGGTACTCCTTCTTCTTGATTGAATACATCTGACATTGTTGCTCCAACCTGAACCTGAAATATCCTATTTTTTAAAAAAAGCCTTAATAAACAGGGCAAATTGCCTCTCAGGTTGCATTCATAAAGGACCCTCAAAATGCCATATCTCCATGTTGTATCATAAGCCTTCTCTAGATCAAAGAACACAGTGATGTGATGCTGCTTGTCAGCAAAAGCCTCACATATTGAAGATTCCATTCGTACCAATACATCAGTTGTGGAGTGCATACTCTGAAAACCACACTGAGTAGGCGACAGATATTTACCTCTTTCCAATTACCACATCAATCGTGTGTTCACCATGTAATTGGGTGATAATTTTCTGTCTTGAATGGATCTTTTCCAGGTTTCACAAATGGCCGTAATTTTAACTTTTCCCAAAGCTTGGGGAAGATATTTTTTCTGTAAATTCTGTTAATAAGGCTTAATATGAAAAGTCTGGTATTTTCAGGAGTATGCTTAATCATTGAATATGTTATATCATCCAGTCCAGGAGCTGATTCATTACATTTATTCAAGGCTGATTTAAATTCTCTCAAAGTAAAAGGAGCATTGTATTGCTCATGTTTTAAGGTATTAAAATCAATTTCGACCTGTTCCATTATCCATCTTTGAGCTTAACAGGGTCTATCATCATTTTTCTTTGCAACATTAGCAAAATGATTAGCAAACTCATTTGCCACTAACAGGGGGTCTGATACATCGCAACCATTGATCTTGATAACTGGAGGTTGACTAGGAGTGAACTTGCCTCCTATTTTTCTGATTCTCTTCCAAACTAGAGTCAGAGGAGTTTTCGAATTTAGGGAAGATATGAATATCGTCCAAGATTCTTTTCGTGCTTTATTTATTTCCATGCGAAAATGAGCTCTTGCTTTTCGAAATTCTACAAGGTAATACTCACATTTTCGTCTGCAGTATCTGGTGAAAGCAGATCTCATAGTTCTGTGAGTTTCCTGGCATTTACGAGTCCACCAAGGAACTGGCCGGCGGATAAATATGCCCGAAATCCTATGTATAGATTGAAGATCAGCCGAGAACATTATTGTATTCAAAAAGTCAAGAGCGTCATCTACACAGGGAAAGTCATCAGTAGAGTCATCTATTGAGCTGTGCTCCTGGAATGTTGACCAATCAGCTTTACCAATGTTCCATTTGGGTAGCCTTGAAGATGGAGGACTTGATGCTACACTCACTACTATTGGAAAATGGTCACTGGTAAATCTATCATTTATAGTTCTCCAATTAAAGTCAATAAGACAGTCATCACTACATAAAGATAAATCAATTGCTGATAACGTGCCTGTTTGAACATGAAAATGCTTAGACTCCCCAGAGTTGAGGATCCCCACATTTTCATCTTCTATTATGGAACCTAAGCACCTTCCTCTTTGATTGGTGATGATGTTACCCCAAAGAGGGTAACATCATGATCAAAATAACGAAGGACGGGGTAACTGTTGAATAAAAGATTTAAATTCATTGTTGGGAAGGCTTCATTAGGTGGTAGACAGAGAGAGCATACTGTATATTTTATTTGCAAATGGATATGCACACCTATCACTTGCAATGCTGATTGGATACTGATAAGATTTTGTGGGGTGTCATTTTGAACATACAAACCGACACCACCATGGCTTCCAATATTCAAATTATAGGTGGAGTGATAGGATGTATACTCTCTTGGGCTTGGGCACATATTATTACCAATCACCTGCAGAGCTATACAAACATGAGACACTTCTGATATGAGCAGCCTTAATTCTTCCCATTTAGCTCTCAATCCCTGACAGTTCCACTATAGAAAATTAATTAATTTACTTCCCTTTAGAGGCTGTTAAATTAGAGCCTCTTTTAAGAGCTTTCAGCTTACTGACTTGCTCTTTATTTCTGGAAGGAGACCAAATGTTTATGGCTGCCTTCCTTTTCAGAGGGTTATCGGTCTCAGGAACACCAAACAAAGCTGATGCTGCCTGAGAAGAGGTGTGAAGGTTGGACATTGGTGCATCCTCCAAAGGATCAGAAGCACAATTTAAAGCTGGTACAGCCTCCAGTGAGGTGGAAGTGCCAGGTACACCCGGCACAGCCTTCAGAGAGGCAGGAGTACCAGAAGCAGAAGTGCCCGAAACCACTGGCACTGCCTCCAAAGAGGCAGGAGTGCCAGAATCAACTGGCACTGCCTCCGAAGAGGCAGGGGAGCCAGGAATCACTGGCGTGGCCTTCGAAGAGGCAGGAGCACCAGGAATCACTGGCAGAGCCTCCGAAGAGGCATGAGCTCAAGACAAATGAGCGCCGACTAATGAGCGCCGACAATTGAGCGCAAGACAGTTAAGCGCAGTAACATTTGGGCGCCGACATTTGAGCGCCGTATTTTCAAAATAGGTATGAAAGAAAACTAAAAACTTCAGTGACAAAATGTTTAGAAATATATATATATATATATATATAATTATATATATATATATATATATATATATTATATATATATATATATATATATATCGTTTAGGAAAAGCAAACAACGCTGTTTATTTATTGTTTGACTATTACAATCGTTCGGTTATTATCGTTAAAATCAGCTCGTTGTATTTTTCAAATTCTGTGGGTTTAGGAATAGTTAACAACGCTGTTTATTTGTTGTTTGACTATTATAATTGTTTGGTTATTATCGTTAAAACCAGTTGTTACATTATTCAGTCTGTGAGATTAGGAAAATCCAACAAAGCCTTTTAAAAAGAAAATTAGTTTTGATTTATTTCGGTTCAGAAAACCCACGAGATGGAGAAAATAACATCGTCCAAATGAAAACAAAATATATTATACGAAGGGTATTGTTAGACTCGACAGAGTGCTTAAGAGTGGCAAAGAGTTATGGCGTTGTGTAAATGGAAAGTGCAAAGGAAGGATACATGTTTTTGGAGATGAATGCACATTTGCCAGTGATCACGATCATGTACCAGTCCTGCAAAGTCGGTGGATAGCTTATCAATGATGCGGCTTCGCGAAAGGGCAGCGGCATCAAATGATGCACCAAGGCCAATCATTCAGGAGACCAAAATTAATTTGCATCCAGAAGTAGTCGCTGTGTTTCCTAAGTTTCATTCCCTTCAGCGGACAGTACAACGACAACGGAAGTGCAAGGGACCACCTATCCCGGCTCCAAGTAACATAAGGGAAATAGATATACCACGAGAACTTGCTTACACGTATGCTGGTGAAAATTTTCTTGCATATGACTACGGTAGTGAGGACCCGGATCGTTATTTTATATTTGCCACTCCTGATAATTTGAGATTGATGAAAGAAAATAAGCACTGGATGGGAGATGGGACTTTCAAAATAGCTCCTCAGTTATTTTATCAGCTATATGTGATTCATATCCTATAAAAGGAAGCGTCCTTCCAATGGTATACATTCTCCTTCAGAGAAAGTCAGAGGAAGCATATAGCCGAGCTCTGATACGACTACTTTGCATGGATAATGAGATTAGATTGCTCCATCTTCCATTTTGTTTGACTACGAGAAAGCATTTTATAAATCTTTTCTTTCTGTCTTCAGAAATGCTGAGGTCTTTGGGTGTTTCTTCCATTTATCCCAAGCCGTTTGGAGAAAAATTCAGGATTCGTTCCTCCCAATGATATAATAAATGTATTTGAATCTTTACATGATGTAATTCCTGACGAGCTAGATGAGTTAGTCTTTTACTTTGAAGACACTTGGATAGGAAGACCTTGCAGGAGAGGAAGAAGAAGAGATGCTTTGTTTCCTCCAAGCGTCTGGAGTGTGTATGAACGTGTTGTCAGTGAACATCCGCATACAAATAATTCGTTAGAAGGGTGGCATCGGGCAATGCAGATGTCAATAGGGCATATGCATCCTACAATTTACAAATGAATTTATATTTTAAGAGTTGAACAAAATCATACATCAAATAAAGTCATTAGAATAGATACTGGGCAGCATGTAGATGGAAAGCAAAGTAAATATGTAAAAGTTAATAAGGCTATATCAAAAATTGTTAGCGAATATTCTACAAGAGACCAACTAGAATATCTTCGTTCAATATCTTTAATAATTAGCTTGCAGAAGTAGAAATTTAGTTTTATAAACTGTTTTTAGGTATTTTATGGTATATACATGCAATAAATAAATATTTAGCTTTCACTTTCTGTTTTTTACATTATTTCTGTAATAAACTGTTTTGATATGTTTTAAAGTATTTTACGTGTAATAAATAAAAATTTAAGCCGTCATATTTCTGTTTATTACATGATTTTGTTTAGATATAATTTTTACATGTCATAAAAAATAAAGATTAAAACAGCAATTTTGTTCCCTTTTATAAACTGTTTTGAGATAATTTAAAGTATTTACGTGTAATAAATAAAAAATTTTGGCGCTCAAATGTCGGCGCCCAAATGTTACTGTGCTCAATTGTCTTGCGCTCAATTGTCGGCGCTCATTTGTCGGCGCTCATTTGTCTTGCGCTCAAAAGTCGCCTCACGCCTTGGAGTAATTCCAAAAAGCATGCACTGCACACTCCACTTTAATTCCTCTAAGGTGAGATAATGATTTTAGCTTCTCCCTTTCTTTTGCCGAGGCAGATTCCACTGTCAACTTTCCTCGCCCCTCAGAAGTAATCTTAGGCTCTCGGCCACAACACCTGACAATATCTTTATATACATTAAAAATGTCACAACTAGAGTCTTCCAAATTAAAGGTCAAATATTTATTATACGAGTTTTCAAATATTCCGAGTCCTATTTCAGATACTAAATTTTTACTAAATTTCCCTTGACTCCATACTGGAGCATAGGGTTACTAACACCCTGGTGTCTCAGCATTTCGTTTTGTCCGATTGCCGAGCTCATATCCATCTTCATGCCAGAATTCGTTGCCAGTGTTAGTACGTCGTCTGATCCAGGGGAGGGAAAACTATTGTTCAAATCCATAGAATTATGCCAGTTCACATTCAGAAGTCCAAAAAGTGCGCCCCCAACACCTAAGAGCCCAACTGAGACCCCAACAGCACATCAGAAAGGGAAACCCAGGCAGCTTCTAATGCCCTAAACCCCCCACTCCAACAAACCGAACAAGCCCACAAAGCGATCCCAGGATACTAAGCACAAACACACCAGACGACCTCACGCAAACCAACTCACCTATACACCCAAAAATGCTTGGTTTTATCAAGAAAGTATCGTGGATCAGTCAGGTATTCACATTCTCCACCAATGACACATGTGAGACTTGACTCCCAATAGTCCACCCAATACCCTACTCTTTCGGGATAGCATCAATATGCTTGCAGTGGTCCATATATAAGCCAATCCACCTACTGGGAGTTCTGCCCCAACTAATGGTGACTCACTCCCCCCTCCAAACGTATTGGTGGCTTCCGGACAGAAGCCAGGAGTCCCATCCCCAAACACCAGGCCCCCCTGGATTCCGATGGGCTGATCCCTAGAGATGGTTCCACCCTCGAGATGGCAATAGGAAAATCCCATCACTATCTCTTAGGTCCAAACCATATCAGGAGGCGACTCAACCACCACAACTCCCACAATTAGCTTTGAATGCAAACCCCTTCCAAGGCACGATCCCTTCATAGACTCACCTAAACAGTAAAATTTTACAAAAACTGGAAAATTCCACTAAATTACTCCAAAAAATTTCTAATATTTTAAATACATGAGACTCTTGGACTCAAACCTGGGAACAAATTCCAGGGGTTCAAGAGCCCCCCTCACCACTTCAAGATGGTCTCACTTTGAAGGAGGGATAAGACATTAGTGCATCCTCCAAAGCATCAGATGCACCATTTACAGCTGGTATAGCCTGTAGAGAGGCGGGAGTGCCAGGTACACCCGGCACACACTCCAAAGAGGCAGGAGTGCCAGAATCAACTGGCAATGCCTCCGAAGAGGCAGGAGCACCAAAAATCACTGGCGCAGCCTCCCAAGAGGCATGTGCGGCCGCAATCACTCGCGCCACCTCCAAAGAGGCACGAGTGCAGGTCATCACTGGTTTTTTATTTACATTCCCCTTGGTAACATTTATATTTCTTATTCGGTTGGCACTTTAAATGTGATACGTTTGTTTACCCTTAATGTCTGAATTTCTTATTCAATTGATGTATACATCACAATTAAGTGAAGATGATGGGTGATTGTCTCCACACTGTATACATCTGGCATGTTTATTACATATGCCATGCTCTGGTTCACTGCATTTGACGCAAGTGGCAGGCCTACTTTGTAGTTTCTGTCTACAAGACACTAACATATGTCCAAATTCTTGACAATGAAAACATCTCAGTCTTAGGATATATTGTTTAACCTTGAAATGTAACCAGGCTGTTTTCACTTTACTAGTTATAAGCTGGGTTGCATATATCATTCCTTTGGAGTAATTCCAAAAAGCATGCACTGCCCACTCTACTTTAATGCCTCCGAGGTGTAATAATATTTTTAGTTTGTCACTTTCGTTTGCAGAGGCAGATTCTACTGTCAGCTTTCTTGGCCCTCAGAAGAAATCTTAGGCTCTCAGACACAACACTTGACAATATCTCTATATACATTAAACTATCACAACTAGATTCTTCCAGATTAAAAGTCTAATATTTATCATAAGAGTTTTCTAATATTCCCGGTCCTATTTCAGACTATATTTATGCTCAATTTCCCTTTACTTAGTACTAGAGCATAGGGTTTCAGTGTAATTGCACTGGAAGATTTGATTGATTTTTCCAGAGGAAGGTTGCCAGTGGAGGTTCCAGCAGTCATCAACCGTGCTGATTCGCTACCATCAAAGAGCACAGGGTTACTTGAATCTTTATTTGTATTTACATAAAGATTTAAGTAAGGGAAAAAAATAAATAAACCTGAAAACCTTTAAAAGATAACATCAGCCTTTCATGGAGTTTATTCTTCCACTGATGGCACAAGTGAGAACGAACTCCCAAATCTCCGTGTCCCTACCCTACCCATAGAGGATGGCACAACATGATTAGAGTGCCCCAGGTGTAAGCCAAACCCACTTTCTAGGACTGAAAGTATTACATGAATACAATCATCCCCACCCTAATCACATAGTGGGCAAACCAGACAGAATGCCGAGAGTCCTACCCACAAAACTAGACCCCCCTGGAATCCATGGTCTAGCCTTGCAGAATAGTTCCGCCTGATATCTCTCAGGTCCGAACATTATTGGGCAGTTGATGATCCTGCCACAGTTCCCACTATTTAGCTTCGGATATAAACCCAGTCCCAGCTATGATATCTTTTATGTTTAAAAGGTCCAATAAATTTCTGCAAAAGTGGAAAATACCACAAAAATTAATTCAAATATATATACATACAAAGTATGGGACTCTTGGATTAGAACCCGGGAATAAATTCCTAGGGTTCAAGAACCCCCTCACCACGTCAAGGTCGTCCCAGTACAAGGGTAACCAAAGATAGAAGCAAGTATATATTCAGGCAGGCAAACACTATTGTACTCCCAAAAAATTCTATTATTCGTATCGTTTAGCTTGAAGCATATAGTAATATTGAGACATTTACAAAGAACATTGGAAAATCATGACAAATCACATTTAAAAAGCACCTTGGATAATCGTAACAAATCACATTTAAAAAGAACCTTAGAAAATTGCAATAAATTACATTTCAAAAACACCTTGGAAAACCATAATAAATAAAAGTGAACTTTTGTCACTAAGGTGCGTTTGTTGAAGATATCTTCACCAGACCAAGAAAAGAGAAATTAAAGGAAAATCGAGAGGAGGACCATTAAGAGTGCCCAGAAAATCATGGAGATACGATAGATGGGCCATAAACTTCAGAAGGAAGACAAACCCTTCATGAATTATGCTGTGGAATCTCTTCTCAACACAAACCATCAAGAAGGTTAGAGAGTCCATAACTTTGTAAAATGCAGCAGGGTAATTTATTTGGAGAGTGTTAGTTTCATCTTCATTAAGAGATAATCTGATTCAGGTTTTAACAATCTAGAACTAAATTTTACTTTTTTTATTGTAGATTAGCAAGTGAACATTAACAAGAAAAGAACATCGAAAGTAGACTCGCAAAAAATTATGACTTACAGACAAGGGAACCCCCATCCATCTAATGAATCCGTTAGCAAAAATACAAACCAAATAAAATTGTTGTAATATAGAACCTGGTAAACTACAACCGATATTTGCTTAAATGAAGCAAAAAAGATAACACTAAGACATGTTTAACGTGGCACCATCAATTTCCTAAAAATGACCAAAACCCATAAGAAAATTGTAAGTTATTCCTAACTGTTCCAAAATACCCTATGTATGAAAAAAAGGTGAAAAGCACCTTTGCTACCAAAATATTTCGAGTTTATTTCTCAAATAAGAGTATATTCCCGCTAACGCAGTACTGGTATTGATTTCTGCAGAGGTACACAAGAGCAAAAATCATTATTCTTCAAAAGCTTCAAGATGGCCCGAGACTGAAGTGGTAGTCATAAGTTACTTTTGCTCAGTTTTTCATTGGTGCACAACTTCATATGCCCTACTTTTCTAAATTTAGTTAATTCGAATGAGCTGCAAAAGTATGTTCATCAATTACTGAAAAATTTAATCTTATCAGGTCATATTACAAGTACAAAAATATACAAATCTTTTAAACAAGGGCACATACTCTTGATATGAGGCTGATTGATTGATTGTAAGTTATCTAGCATCACAACTACCAGGGTCACCGACGCCAGTTACTAAATGTGATCTTTTAACTTTATAATATATTAAACCAAATTTAAAATAATTTTATTTCTTATAATTGATTGATTGATTGATTGATTGTGTCAATTAAATCTGGTGTCACAATATCTGGGTAATTGACACCGAAATAAATTAAATAGAAAAAATTAAATTCTAAATAAATTTCATAAAAAATATCTATAAATATATGTACATAAAAATTTTGTTCATATATAAAAGCTCTTACATAGGCGATCTATGTATAATTTAAATTTGGTTGAGGGGGCCCGCCTCCCCCATAAATTTATATAACTGCTCTATATTACAATCCTTTCCAAGAATTGTAGCTAGGATAAAATTACCTAATCTGTCCCGACCCCAAGACAGGAACCTATGTCTTAAATTTCCGAATATAGGACACTCAATCAAAAAATGTTTCACAGTCGAGGGCACAGTACAGTTCTCGCAAAAGGGAGGATTTTCACAGTACATCAAGAATCCATGGGTAAGTCTTGTATGTCCAATCCTCAATCTGCTCAACATCATTTCTTGTCTCCTTGGCATATTCGGATATGACCAAGGAGACACTGATGAAGTGATACTGCGCATTTTTTGATTAAGTAATATATCCTCCCACTAGGACTGCCAACATTTTTTAATTCTCTGACCTACTAGAGGATACAAATCCCGATATGGTGGTAGGCATCTTGTGGGTTCTGGGGAGCTGACCGCAGACTTTGCAAGTTGGTTAGCTTTCTCATTCCCAGCCACCCAAACATGGGAAGGAACCCAACAGAACTTTATTTCTTTCCCTCTGGTTTTTAGTAAAAGCAGCCATTCCAATATATCTAAAATCAGAGGGTTTAGAGGGTTAAAAGATTCCAGCGACTGAAGAACACTTCTTGAGTCACAATATATAATAAAATTATTTTCATTCCGAATTAAAACTTCCTTTAAAGTCTTTAAAATTCCATACAATTCTGCTGTAAAAATCGATGGAACAGATGATAACCTGCCGCTTTTCTCTACATCAGGGAAGGCTACACCAAAGCCGACGCCAGCATCTGACTTTGAGCCATCCGTGAAAACTGCAGTGGAGTCATCATGTTGCAAAGAGTGTTCTAAAAATATTGACCGCATGGCCTCACTGGACAATTATGTCTTATTAAAATTAAAATATCTACAAAATTTTACCTCTGGAAAGTTCCAAGGGGGGACTAAGTAAATATTTTGCTGGTAAAATCTCGATTCTTGGCATATTTAATTCACGGACAATATAATTTACTCTAAAAGCAAATGAATGAGGTTGCTTGGGGTGACTTTCATAAAACTGCCAATGCCTTTCATTTCTCATACAAATGCTGGTTAGAGACTTAGGTAGCCTCTGGAATCTATACCAGCTCCAAACCAGCAGATGCTTGTAATGAAGATCCAGTGGCACCTCATCAGCACCTACAAGCATGCTCTCAGTGGGAGATGATTTATATGCTACTGTACACAACCATATTCCTCCATGATGAATTGAGTTGAGCATTTTAAGGCTATTTGGCTTCGCAGAAGTGTACACCTCACACCCATAACTTAATTTTGAAAAGACCAAGGTTTTATATAATCTCAACATCTGAGTTCGGTCTGCACCCCACGAAGTGTGAGACACGACTTTCAGCAAATTCATTGCTTTCAAGCATTTTGCCTTAATATATTTCAGATGTGGAATCCAGGTCAGCTTCCTATCAAAAATCAAGGGAAAAAACCTTGTTTCACCAACACATGCAATTCTCTGCCGATGAATGAACAGATCTGAATCAGAGTGGATTCCCTGTATACGACAAAAGTGCATAGTTACTGCTTTACTAGCAGAAAATCTAAAACCATTAACCTCAGCCTACTTTACTATATTATCAATGCAGAGCTGAAGGTGGCGTTCAGCCACTGCCATCCTTGATGCTCCAAAGGAAATCAACAGGTCATCAACAAAAGGGGTATATGTTATATCTGGGGGAATTATTTTAGACACCCCATTGATTACCAAGGCGAACGAGGTTACACTTAAAACACTTCCTTGTGGTACTTCTTCTTGATTGAACACATCCGACATTATTGCTCCAACCTGAACTTGAAATATCCTATTTTTAAAAAAAAAACCTTAATAAAGAGGGGCAAATTGCCTCTCAGGTTACATTCATAAAGGACCCTCAAAATGTCATATCTCCATGTTGTATCATAAGCCTTCTCTAGATCAAAGAACACAGTAATGTGTCAGCAAAAGCTTCACATATTGAAGATTCGATTCGTACCAATACATCAGTTGTGGAGTGCATACTCCGAAAACCACACTGATCAGGCGACAGATATTTACCTCTTTCCAAGTACCACATCAATCGTGTGTTCACTATTTTTTCATGATCTTACACAAACTAGATGTCAATGCAATTGGGCGATAATTTTCTGTCTTGAATGGATTTTTTCCAGGTTTCACAAATGGCAGTAATTTTAACTTCTCCCAAAGCTTGGGGAATATATGTTCTCGGTAGATTCTGTAAATAAGGCTTAATATGAAAAGTCTGGTATTTTCAGGAATATACTTAACCATTGAATATGTTATATCATCCAGTCAAGGAGCTGATTCATTACAGGTATTCAAGGCTGATTCAAATTCTCTCAAAGTAAAAGGAGCATTGTATTGCTCATGTCTTAACCCTTTGATTACGCCTGGGATGAGATCTCACAGGTCCCCAGAACCCAGAGGTTTTCTGACGGGAGTCACCTGTAGTATGCTACCAGACGCACGAAAACGTAAACAATCATTGTAACAGCTCGTTTCTTTGTTGTTTTCCTACAAATTAACCTGTTTTAGTTTTATGATAACATTTTGATAGTAGTCATCCGTAATATATATAATATGTAATTCTGTAACATCACAAATAGGTAAACATATCATATGTACTATATATCGGGGTTTACTGTTGCCAGAGGTATGAGTACTTCACTAATTGCGGACGACACACATTTTTTTTTCTTTTTATTCATTTTGAATCCCCGAAACACATCTACAGCACAGTTGAATATTAGTGTTAATAGTTATTTGCATAATCGCCAGAAAACTAATCATGAAAATATTGATCATTTTTATGTTTCCGCTTACAAAATTGAGATTTATTATTTTTGAGAGAGAGAGAGAGAGATTTACCAAGATACATACCCTCTAATTGTACAACAATAACTCCAATAGGCGCAATTACAATAATGGTTGTAAATGAGGACATCACTGATTATATATTAACCCCATTTCTGAATGATATTCATAGCAATAAACAAGTAACCAGTCGACAAGAAATACCATACGTAGTTTTAGAAATTATGAGTTATGAACGCTTTGGGAGCTCTTGTATAAGACTAGCATGGAATTTGTCTTGTCTCGATTTTACCATTCAGACATACACTTAGACTTATAAAACTCTTGACTATGGGAGATTTACGAATATATTTAGTACTTTATGTTAATCATGCTTTATATTTCAACGATATAGAATAACTTCTAATAACTTATTATACATTCTTGGAAATAAATAGGAATTTTATCTATTCAAGATTACATTTTTTTTTAGATGTATGTAGGAATTCTTCTCAGATATTTACATTATTTGTTACACCATTATTCTAAGACTGCTATTTAGAAAAAATAACTATCTCCGACACTTCCATGATAATGAGAAAACCGTGTTTCTTACCGGGAAAGTGTTTATGTGAGAGAGAGAGAGAGAGAGATACTGAGAGTACCGTGTTACTTACCGGGAAAGTGTTTATGAGAGAGAGAGAGAGAAGCTGCTGCCAAATAATAAATCAACACTAAGAAAAATTAGAATATCTTTTTGTGCCATATAAAAAGGTAAATCATTTATATGGGACCAGGTTAAATGAATAAAAGGAGACATTATAATTGTTCCCCCAGAGCCTCTCCATCACCTGTGAAAATTATTCTAGCAGATTATACGTTTGCTGTCTACAAGTGGTGAATTCTTTTGTTATTTTTGGCCTAAGCAGTAAAGGTTATTGCAAAAAGGACTACTAGACATCCTAACAAGTGTCTGTCGTCAGAAATTTCCCCAATGTTTTTATATTCATCTATTTCCTATTCGCCTTTCATACCTTGTCTCCGTATTCCGAATGAGAAAAAGAGAAACCCCTGGGGCATGAAGCGATTAGTCCTGGTCCCACACAAAAG